>NW_020217281.1:0-1598 GCF_003070985.1 Temnothorax curvispinosus | reverse complement strand
TATTTTATATGTGACGTTATCGAAAAAGTCTATTTTCCACATTTCAATACAATAATTTGTTTATCAAATATGTTAAGATATTAAATATTAACTGCGCTACATATTCGCTAAACTCTATACGTTCGATAGTGCCGATAAAAATACAGTCACCGAATATTTAAACAAAATATTTATGTTAAAAGTTGACTTGAAATGTGGTTTATAGATAAATATTTTTAATGGCGACTTACAAGGAATTATTTGGCAACGCTGCAAGCTGTGCGCTCATGTCACAATTTCAGTTCATCACGTACGGTTTATTATCAACTATTATGTTTTAAAAAAAAAAAATAATCTAAAAATATATATATCGCATAAAAAATATAAATAAAATATATAAATATAAACAAAAATACAAATATAAAAATATAAATATAAAGATAAATATATAAATATAAAAACATAAATCAAAATTTTAATTTTAAAAAAATTAACAATTAGGTAAAACATAGATACGCATAAATAATTTATTTTACATAACAGGTTATAGTTTATATTTCTTATCACTCATTATTATTATAAAATCTCTCTTTGATAAATAGAAAATGTCACAATATTCTTTGATTAATGAAATTGACACTTACATTGACATTTTTGTTATCAACTCACATTTTACAATCGGCGCTTTGAAAAGCGCAGCGTTGCCATATTGTTCTGACAGTAAAATTTACCGAAAAATGAAAAATTTCTAAATACACATAATATTTTCACTTTTTTCTTATAATTAAACATAATAATCAATTATAACTTAATTTTATATAAGTTTAATGCAATATACAAGAGTTTGCTGAGGACCTGCTTAAGCGCCTACAAAATATGCTCCTCCGTGAAAGGAATACCTGAATTCATCGATTAATTATTATATATGTATATGGGATTTCGTAACCATTTTTCATCTTAAATGACAGTTGATACACCTTGTAAAACAAAAGATGAAATGATGTCGAAGGATGAAAGCGACAGTATTCCATTATTGGAGTTAGATGATATTTTAAGTCCTATTAAATTGAACACAAATACCGACGAAAATAAACAGCCAAGTCCATCGATGCTCTTTACAAAAATTACACCATCTTTAAAGAAAGGACTGATGATGAGACAATCTCGACTTACATCTTATACAGTCGAGAATAATGAAAAGATGATGTCCTCAAGTATAGATAAACATAAGGCAGCTAATATATTGCATAGTGATAAAGATGAAGTGATAGAAGCCAGTCCTATGCAAAGAAGTGTTGCATCTAAAGTAAAAAATTGTTTAAAACTTAAGAGGAAAATTCCTGTAAAACGTTTGGATTTTTCATTATGTCAAATGGAAAATAAATTAAAAGATAAAGTTAACATAAGTTCTAAGAAAAGACATCTAAGAAAGGACATTTCAGAGCATTAGCTTAACATGCGATGTAAAGCTGACAGAGCAAAATTAAACGGCTGGGATTGCTGGGAATGTAGAGAAGTAAGAACAATATTAACAATATAGTTGTGGGATATAAATAAATAAATATAAATAAAATAAATATAAATAAAATAAATATAAATATAAATAAAATAAATATAAA
>NW_020217280.1:0-1096 GCF_003070985.1 Temnothorax curvispinosus | reverse complement strand
TCTCCTAGTTATCTTTCAGAAATCTTTACGAAATTTGATCCCTCGGAGAGACGATCCTCACGATTGGCGTTACCGCAGACCTATCAAATCCCTATTCATAGAACAGAAACCTATCACAATTCCTTCCACCTTGCTGGAATTTATCTTTGGAACTCGCTTCCCATTGAAGTAGTGTCGTCTTCGTCTGTCGCCGTATTCAAGGGAAAACTTTATGACCATCTACGCTTACTTGAACTAAGTACGATTTCACCAGCTGAGCTGGCCGCCGTTCAAGTCGAGCTACAGCGTGGATAATCCATTAGGCTAGCTATGTGACTAACTTCGAAATTGTGGGTGATATGTCTGTGGGCGCCAAAAGTTTAATCTTTTATGTACATATGGTGTTACCTTAGTGATTGGTTTCTTTTATGTGATATTAGCATCTAGTTTTGCAGGGATCCATGGTTCATTGTGGGGCATAGTTTTTTTATGCGATTTCAGCATCTGGTTTTTACAGAGACCCATGGTTCTTTGTGTGGCATCCTTAGCGGGAGCAGGAGTAGCATGTGTTAATTTTCTTGAAGATCTATTTTATCGTTTTCTATTTCTCATGCTGTCGTGTTCTCCGTCGAGGGTGCACCACTCGCTCGCCAGTTTAGTTTAATCTAGTTTAATCTAATTTAATTTTCTAGTTTGTAAGTTGCGTGTGCCTTGGTTCTTAGTTTACATAACTTATTTGGTTCTCTTTAGTATCACTTGCTCCTTATCATACTCTATTCTTATTATACATATTATTCGAGTTGTTAATTTTACAAAGTATGTCAAATTTACGATTGATCATTAGTTGCTCGCCTATGAGAGAGAGCAAGCACATGCTGTCGGTCGCTGCCATATGCATTACACCTTTTATTTCAACTTATTTACTGCTAATTTGCACCTTGGGAGCGATTATACACTGTCTTGTATCAGTTTCTAGCTGCTATCTACTGTTTTTACTGTTTTTCATGTTTATGCTTATTAATTCGTGTATATAGTTTATACATTTATAAACCTTCACAATAGCCTAAAGCCTTGATTATGGCTTAAATAAATATCAATCAATCTCTCTCTTTCTCTC
>NW_020217279.1:0-3135 GCF_003070985.1 Temnothorax curvispinosus | reverse complement strand
TTACTCGTTACCAAATCAAAAAAGTAACTAGTTACCTAACGGATAGTATTGTATTAGTAACTGATATAGTTATTGATTCTCAAAAGTAACTCGTTATCGTTACCATTACTTAAAAAGTAACGATTCGTTACTTTTTTCATTACTTTTTTAATATTACAATGAGGTTACAGACTAAAAAATTTACTTTTGTAATATTTTTTGTTAAAATATTAATAAAAGTAATAAAATTTTATATTTTAAATCGCAAGACCACAAAAAATTTAAAGAGAAATGTTTTAATGCTTAAAATGCAAATAAAAAATATTAAATTTATACATACAGCCAAATTTATACTTTTTTTTTACTCTTAATTTTATGTTCAAAAATTTTAACAGGAAAAAGCGCAACGGCGCGCGAGCGCTCGGCGTCAAAGCTGGTATTCATAAAATTTGTTTTTATAATACGGTTTTGTGATTGGTAACAACATGATCGAATATACGAAAATTGTGTCATAAATATAGATTCAAAATATAAAAAGTAACGATAAAAGTATGAACTGTTAAATTCGTTACCATTACTGAAAAAATGTAACTGCATTACCGTTACAGTTACAAAAAGGAAAAAGTAACGCCGTTACGAGTCCGTTACGAAAAAGAAGAAACTGTAACAGTAACGGCGTTACAAGTAACGCGTTACTTCCCAATCCTGAATATTTTATACATTCTACATTTCTGTAATTTTGATAATTTCAGATTTCTGTTCTACGCAACTAAATTTTCACCTATAAGAGATATTATTAATAGTATGATACGCAAGGGCATGAATGAAGCAGCGGACTACAGTGCGGAGAAACTACAAGAAATTCATGAAAAGTCGAAGAAAACTGTACCCGATTTTTCTATTACGTATTAATGGTTTGTTGTAAGCCGTGACATCATCCGGAAAAAATTCGGAAATCAGCTTGCCCCAATTTAGTAATCGGCCTGATTTTCGAACAGCTTGACACTTCAAAATTTTGACACATTAAGGTGATTCTAAAGCTGTCCGTAATACCTACACTCGTTTTTAACAATATTTGCTTCGTATAAAAATTCTACAACTTGATGTTACAAAATAAGGGTGCAGGTCCATTCAGTAGGCATCAAGAAATATCATACCGTTTGTAGAATTAGGCTGAGACTCCAAACAAAAAAGTTAAACGAAAAGTACGATAATGTACTTACATTATGTTCACGTAACGTTCACGTCACGGAACACTCGAGTGTATATACATACGCTCACGTACAGATTTGATGTCCGTGGTATCGGGCTGAATTTTTTTTTAATCAATAATGTATCATTAAAGGAAGGTTATATCATTAAAGAAAGGTATTGAATTTGGCTTGAACGGTAAAAAGGAATTCTTTCTCTTTATAAAATTTTAAATTTTTTAAGAAATGTCCATGGTTGCTCTAACTTCCGCCAATTTTAAGATATCGGGCTCAATTTTTTTCTAAGTGTAGAGTATCATTAACAGAAAGTTGGTATTTAATTGGGTGAGAATCGGTGAAGGGGTTCATTTTTTATATATTTAAATTTTGAATTTTTTGAGAAATTTGTGGTAGCTCTAACTTCCACAAATTTTGAGATATCGGCTTGTTTCTAATTTTATTATATTCTTCAGTCTTTTCTACCTTTCCACCTTTAAAATTTGATTGATTAGACCTAGCTTTATATGTAGTCTACATATATGTAGTATATATATATATATATATATATATAATAATCTTAGAATTTATTAAGTAATTATGTTTAACTCATTGATTAATTATGCAAAGTCAGTATAGTACTAGATATTATAGATACTTATTACCAGAGTTTTTATTTGCCATTTTTTATCTGGTTACAATCAATATTGCAACAATAACAGATTCGTTCGCGGATCAACTATATATATAATACACGATAATAAGGACAAACACCACTTACCTGAAAGTACAGAATTCCTGAGAGATGCTCAAAGAAGCCCGCAGCGAGTTAAATAGAAAAAATGTAAATTTGTTTATTGGTTTTAAAAAACCCAGTTATGTATTTTGGCACAATAAACATTCATAAATAAAAAAAAATTACCTTGTTTCTTTCTTTGTCCGCTCAGTCTCCCAAGCACTCGCATACATGTAACATGTCGCAACGAAGAATCCGTCATACGCGAAAATTTATTACGGAATTTGTAAGTTTTTCTTGATCGTCGCTTTTTCTCTTCATATCATTGTTGCTACAAATTAAGATTGGTCCGCAGCTGACCTTTATGGCCATGCGGGAACATGCTCGTGAACTCAGAAATCTGTATTAATTATGTGACGAGTCAATAGATGATATAGCTATTGCTCACTATTTAACGTCGTTAATTTAATATTTATCTCGATTCATTTATATTGTTTGTTTTTTCTCGCTGTTCCTGTTTCAGTCAGTTCGCACTTGAAAAGGGCTCGAATCTTGAGCCGAAACGTTGTGCATTTTTGTATATATTGCGCCAGTTAATCGAAAAATAAATTGAATTGCAGAAAAAAAAATTAGATACTTATTAATTTAAATTACAAAAACATTTATTCAGATGAAGAACATATCTCATTATGAAGAATTACACTTCTGTGATAACAATCGCGTAGATATTAATACTCAAAGTTACGGAATAATAATTCTCATAAAACAATATTAATATTAATTACTTTCTAAGGAAATAAATTAAGGCAAAGATAAGGTTGTGATAGATTAGGTTTAAGAAGTTAGGTTAGCGTAAAAAAGTAGCTAGTGTACGCATGGTATGGATGGATGAGTGTGGATAAGATGTTTTAAATTGTAAACCAAGTCCCTTCCTGGGTAATTTTGTAAAGCTGAAGTAAATAAATTCTATCTATTAATTACTTTCTAATTGTCATTGTAGGAGTTAATTACCGAGTTATCTTACATTTTGAATTAACCTACACTAATTTAGTACAATTCATCAATTAGTCAAAGAAATTATAGAAATACTGAGCGTCTCAGAAGTCAAACTGACCAATTCCATTTTTGTAATTTTCTTCATTTTACCAGAACACCATAGATTTTATAATTTCATCAATTCTTTCTAGTTTTTATTTTATAGAATTGTGATCATTTAGCTTCTAACAAATTTAT
>NW_020217278.1:935-1401 GCF_003070985.1 Temnothorax curvispinosus | reverse complement strand
CACGCGCGTAATGGGCCACTTTCCACGCACTTGTAATATAAAATAGGGTGTGTAACATGTGCGTTAAGTTGAAAATTGAACGTGCGGGTGATTGCACTCGCTTCCGGCTCGTGCGTCCACTCCGCACGTCCAATTTCCAACTTACCGCATTTGTTACACAAATAACTATTTTTTGTTAAGTGTGCCGTTTTGCCTTTGTTTCCCCTATCTCAGAAACGGTTGAGCTTTCAACTTATGTTTACTAAGGTTTTTTACTCAGTATAGTGTGTATACTATCTATCATATAAATATTGAATGGTTTTTTTAACCCTGTATATATATTTCTACCATTTTAATAAATAATTGAAAAAAGCTCTACGTAAGAGATTCAGAGAAGCTTCTGTTCTCTTGCAATGCTTTTCACAACATTATATGCGTTATAACCCAGGTAGCACATATACGTTTCAGAAATGTTTAATAAGTGTTT
>NW_020217278.1:0-835 GCF_003070985.1 Temnothorax curvispinosus | reverse complement strand
TTTATAACCGATTTCTAGAAACGTTTCTCACGAGTAAAAATGTCCATTCGAAAAACGTTCGATGGAATGTTTCTTTTCCGATAAAATTACGTTTAAAAAACTTATAGAAACGTTTTGTTTTAATGATACAAACATTTTAGATAAAGACATTTAAAATTCCTACTTTTTCACGTCTTTTGAACGTATTTATGACGTCTTTGAGACATGCGTGAGAATGTTCTAGAAGCTTTATGCATATACCATCTATATGACGTCTATTCTTTTTCGAAGAAATTCCTAAACTGGTGCACAATCGTGCAATAAGTTAAAGTGAAAATGGCGATTACATCGTCACAAATTCAACCACCGAAATTATTCGAGAGGGCTTAAATAACACGAAAGACAAACGGGAAAACATGTAAAAACATTTATAAGAAACATTTTAGACAGAAAAACATATAAAAGCAATATAAAGGCTGATCTACAATGTGCTTTTTGCTTTCTGTTTTCTGCTCTTAACTTATTTGCGACTATCTCGTATTTCGCAATTCCGTTGCGTAACGTGATGTTTCTTGTCTCTTCTGAAGTTCGTCAAATTTTATTTTGGGCGACAGAGAACAAAAAACATCGCGTTATGCAACGGAATTGCGAAATACGAGATAGTCGCAAAGGTCAAGGGCCAATTTCACAGTCTCCGATTAACTTGATTCTCCGATTAAGGAGGTTCGATGGCTACAACAAAATGCAGAGAGTTTCATAAAATTTTAATATGTTGTTCTGGAATGCAAAATAGAATTATGTGAATTTATTAGGAATTTTTCACCGTCCCGTTTTGAAAAAAATCTACTCCAAAAAT
>NW_020217277.1:0-20283 GCF_003070985.1 Temnothorax curvispinosus | reverse complement strand
TCGCTCCGCGTGTACTTGGCGCGAGACACTACCGTGTCTCTTGATTTTACTGACTTTAAATACATATCTTTTATTAATTTGAAATCATTATCGAGAATAAATAATATTTTATTAGATTTTGATTATTTTAACGAAGAACGTTTTGCTGTGATAAGCAAACCTGCAGAAGAAAATGCGCGTTCAAATGCTGAACTTGTAATCGGTATGGCATAAATGCAGCATACCAATTTGTACAAATTCGGCAGTGACAACTTCATTTATTCTACCATTGTAGAGGATCTTCGATAATAGATTCTGACATATGTAAATACTTTTTAACTTCGACAAGAATAGGATGGAATAATACTTGTATGTATGTTTCGCAGCCAACTCCAATCGTAATTTTTTAACTTCAAGAAGCTCACACGACTTATTAAAATAATCTGCTTTTTTATTAGATGCCATATTATGAAAAAGTAAAACTAAACGTGAGAATCTAACTTTTATTATATATATCATAAAAATAATAATCTTATATTTGGTGATTAATATAGAAGCTGTTGCAATATAAACTATGTAAGACTTAAATATATACTACGCTTAATTACAATATTAAGCCTAGATTTTGTAAATCTAGCTACTGTAAATTACCTAGGTTAGGTATTGCTTGTTGTTAGATATCTATATATAGTTTAGTGGACAAAATTCATATACACTAATTTTTTCATTGTATTAAAAGTATAAATTAATTTTATATAGCATATAATCAAATAGAACCAAATATGGATATATTATTAAAAAATATATTTAATTATATTTCTCATTTTATATATAAAAACAATGTCATTCAATTGGACAATAAGTTTTACTAGAACAAAACTATTTGTTAAAATATGATCTAATCTAAAACGTCGCTTAATGTTAATAAATAAAATATAAAAATAATCTAACCTGCTCATTTTTAATATTCAGGGGAACATTTCTAATATTCAGGGGAACATTTTGTGAATCATATATATTAAAAATTCCTTAGGAGATTGCTGCTTGTCTGCGAGATATTCAGTAACACCTCTAACACTTTGAAGAGTCGGATCCAGAAGTGCTCCGCAAACATGAGTTTCATGAATTTAAAATCGCTTTTTTATATTTTGTAAAATAGTTTAAGTTGTTTTACTACAAATGAATCGTATTCATTTACACACATACTACTCTCAACTTCTGCCCTAAAAATATTAAAGAAGTAATTGATACAACACACAGCATCTATTAACTCAGCTTTTTAAATTTGGCGGCGCAGGGCCTACGAAACGCTACGTTAGTACACGCTACTGCTGTTCATGGAGCTCGCATTCGCTAGCGCTATCATGGCTCCATGAACAAAGTTAATAGCGTTAGGGTGCCGTCCCATGGCGCGTATCGAGATACGCGCGTGGTATTCGCGCGCGGACCATCGTAGTGAGCGGACGTGTTTTCTCCTGCGTATTCTTGTGCTTTTGCGTACTGGTGTTTCAATTAAGGCACTTATCGGTTAAACTGCGCGAATCTTTTTCTGGATCTGGATAACGTTGTTTCGCATCTCGAGTTCAGAAATTACTAAACGGCGAGCTGTAAAACTTTTCCTTCGCTTCGACAGAATCTTTCAAATCGTTGATTCCTGACGTCGCGTAACATAATGCAAGAGGCTTCGGCCTCTTGCATCGGCTCAGAGGAAAGGCATTCCGGAACCTCTCCTAATCCTGTAAATCATACGTTACCCACACATGTATCACTTCCGCATTCCCGAGTTTCTGCGTCGGATCTCCTTAAACTATGCGAAGATCATTTAAATAACAAGGAGAAAAGCCCGCAGGACAACCCTCTTCCCATGGATGACGAAGATAATGACGAGCGTATGAACGCATTTACGGCGGACGGCAGGGACGCGCCCTTGACGCCCGATATAACGAAGTCCAAAGATAACTTTCTCCCCCCCTTCGCTACAGGTAATGATCGTAAAAGGACGTCGTCATCGAATCTGGAATTATCTGAAGATTCAGGTAACACGCCCAAAATGTTAAAAAAAGGATCAGACAGTCGTGTGCTGTCGGTTAGCACACGTGCTCAGCAATCTGGCGAGTCAACTTTTAAATATTCTTCGACAGACAAACCGCCATTCTCGGTGTTTGTTCAATCGGATAAGGAAGAAGGCGACCCCTCCTTACACCCTCTTAATGTCAGCAGGTTAATATCGCACTTTGCATATAGAGATATTATTGAGGTTCGCAAATCTGGTCGCGGCAGAATAACTGTAGAATTTCGTAATCGTGAAGCTGCAAATAACCTTGTGGGTAATCCTGTGTTAAAGGCAGCCAGTCTTAAAGCTTATATTCCGTCCTTTAAAGTTCAAAGAGTGGGTATCATTAAAGATGTACCTAAGGAATTTGATACGGACTCTCTTATTCATTTTATCGAATCCTCTGTTAAAGTGCAAAATATTGATAGGTTAAACCGTCGCGTCAAAGTGGGAGAAGAATTTCAATTTCTCCCGTCCCGCACGCTTAGAATTAAGTTCTCAGGTCAATTTCTTCCTAACTCGGTTAGTCTGTTTAAAGTCAAGTACAAAGTTTATCCATTCGTACCCAAAATTCGTGTCTGTTATTCGTGCTTTAGACCGGGCCATATTGGCAGCCAATGCAAGGGAAGCCCACGTTGCCTTGTATGCGGCAAAGATAAACACAATAAAGACAAAGGCGAGGAATGCCCTTATAAAGATTTTCCTCCTAAGTGTATTAATTGCGACGGCAATCATCTAGCCACGTCAATCAATTGCCCGATAATATTGCAGCAGAAGCAAATAAATGAGTTAGCTGCTACGAAAAACATGTCATATGTCGAGGCCAAAAGAAAAATTAAAGGTGACAGTTTGACCAGTGACCCAAGGCTTGACTTTACAAATTTTCCGCACATGAATTCCCCTCACACGGCGTCTGTATCGCCTATAGGTAGCATCTATTCGCCCCCGCTTTCGAATAAATTTAGTCTTCTTTCTAATGAGTGTGATACGAACATAAATATGAACACGGGCCAAATCTCAACAGGTAAACCACCCTCATATGCAAACATAGCGGCAAGAACCCCTTACTTGAATATGGCCTCTTCTGGGATTAATGCCCCTAAAGTTAAAAACGCGCGTAACGATCACGACGATGTTCGTAGGTCACAACTTGCTACTCAGCATTACGAGACATTATTTTACCCCAATGGCCGAGTTTCAGGCAGCTCTTCTGATTCATCTCTTCCTTCTCCCATCCATGCCTCTACCCCCAAGTCAACCGACACGTCTTCAGCAGAAAATAATCCCACATCATATGTTCCGAATGGCAATTATTTACCTAACTTTCCATTCGTGATGCAAACATTTTTAAAAGAAGTAGAAGTAATAGTAAGCAATCACTTAGCTAACTTTTTCCGTTCTTACAGCCTTCAAGACCTTGGTAATTACCAATCGAATCAGCACACTCCTCCCAGTTACAGCAGTGACATTAGCCACGTTCCCGTCCCAAGGGCATAACTCCTCATTGGCTAAAACCAAAATCTTGCAGTGGAATGCTAGAGGAATTCAAGGCAAATTACCAGATCTACAATCAATAGCAGGAAAATATGATGTCATCTGCATTCAGGAAACTCTCCTCACTGAGAGGAAAAACATAAATGTAAGAGGTTATAATATCCTAAGACAGGACATAGTTAATCCGGGATTGCGCGGCACTTGTTTTGTTATTAAATCAACTCTCAAGGCTTCTCTTGTACAGTTTCCAATAGTTGTGCATGACTCTTTTGAGGCTACAGCCATCTCGATGCCATTTCAAGACGACGAATTAATCGTGTTTAACATTTATCGGCACCCTAACGACGATACCCCCGCGCAGGCGTTCAAGGACCTCTTCAACTTTGTGTCCGGCTATAAGTACGCTATCATGGTGGGAGATTTTAACGCACATCATCGATTATGGGGATGTTTGCATAACGATAGTGTCGGTGGTCGGCTGGCATCACGGGTCGAGGCGCATAATTTTTTCATACTCAATGATCATACTTGTACTCGCTTCAATCCCAACAACAATAGCGGATCCGTCATTGACCTAGCTATTGCTTCACCGGACCTCGCCAGTTACTGCTCCACGCACGTCTTGGACGACCCTATGGCTAGTGACCATTTTCCAGTGGAAACAACTATCAACGGCAATATAGCTAAAACTAAGCGCTTTGTTTATAAGCTCAAATTATCCAAAGACCAACTAAATGAGCTCGAATACAGGCTGGCGAAAATTCAGGATAAGGCGATTGTGTCTTCTGACAACGAGCTGGAAGACTATGAGACTATGATAAACTGTATAAGGAACACAGCTACTGAAATTTTACGCGAGGATGGTAAGGAAGGAAGGGCTGGATCTAGGAATATGATTCATAAGGGCGCTCCAGCTCCATGGTGGAACGCAAAATGTTCAGAGGCGATCAGAGAGCGTAAGACAGCACTAGAGGTCTTCAAAAGAGATCCCTCCAGGGACACGTACCGCGCACTCAAGTATCAAAACAGGAAATGCGCGCAAGCTCTTCATAAGCAAAAAAGGAACGGTTGGCGCGCTTTCTGCTCTAATTTCAGCTTCAAGACTCCTTCCTCCGAAATATGGCGGCTAGTCAAAGCTTTTAAAAGCAAAAACAACATAGTCTTCACAGACCATAAAGCACTCGAGGCTTCGCAACAGACTGCAATCGATAAGCTGTGTCCTCCTTCTTGCTCACCGCCGCCGTCTCCTCCGCTACACATCATGAAAGAAGAGGATGAAACAATACCTAACTTGCAACACTGGATGACTCAACCTTTCACGGCCAACGAGTTCAAGTCCGCCTTGGCGTCTGTCAGGGTCTCTACATCTCCTGGCTTGGATCAGATGAGCTACGCAATAATTAAAGACCTTCCAGAAAAATATAAAGACCAACTTCTTAATCTTTATAATAAATTCATAGCGAATGGCACCTTCCCGGATAGCTGGAGGGAATCTTTGGTTGTCCTAATCCCAAAACCAAATTCAAACGGTGTCCGTCCAATTTCGTTAATGTCTTGTCTGCTCAAGTTACTGGAAAAGTGCATTTATAATAGGCTACGATGGCATTTGGAAGCTAACGACATTCTTTCAGAAACCCAATTTGGCTTTCGCAGCTTTAGATCGTGTAGCGACAGCTTGGCGATTCTCACAAATGTTATACACCAGAGTTTTATTGATGGCAAGTTCACCATATGTGTATTTCTTGATATTGCGGGGGCATTCGACAATGTCAGGCCAGAGATACTTGACGAAGATCTTAAGAAGTCCGGAGTTCCAGCCAACATACGTTATTTTATTAGTAACCCTGGTAACCATTCCTTTGCAATTCTGCTGTAAACTGCACGAAAAGTCGTGCACTAACTTTCGGGCAGGTCATGCGTTTTCTATTTCCAACTTTGACTATTTTTCTGTTGGCAGAAACTTGCTCTCGTCGTAGTGCAACAGAATTGTGGAAGATATGTGTATGCATTTACATACAGCAGAATAGTGCAAGAAATGCGGCAGATGCTTGCGCAAATCGCAGTGCAACATAATCGCGCCAGATTTGTAGCAGCGCCTACTGCTACCCATACAGCACAAAATATTTTTAAAATATTTTTTAGAAAGATTAAAATAATTTACAAAAATATTTTTTATATTTATAGCACCGCAGTGGTGTTGGGTAAGCCTTGCGTTGTATTGCTGGCGAAGATTGTCGCGAATGTCATGATTTTGCTTCGCGCTTCGCCGGAGGCCTGCTTATATTAGATCCCAACTGAAATTTACTTGCGAGTTAGTTTTACCATTACGCGCCGCCTAGCGGCATCGTTGCAAACTAGCACATACAGCAGAATTCAACAAGAATTACGGCAGATGCTTGCGTAAAGAAGTAGAGCAGCAGAAATACAAATGATTTTGGCAGAAATAAACAAAACAAGGCAAATGAGAGCTCGTTCGCGACGATGGACGGGCGACAGTAATAAAATATTACAAATTGAATAAAATATATATAATAAAGTAAACGTTTTGGTCCCTTGGTTTGGACCCTTCTCAGTACATATAGCTGGTCGAGTGAAATGCAGTGGTCACAAGTAGTCAAAAATGCAGTTATTCCGCTCTCCGATTATGAGAGTGTGGATCTCGTATCCTCAACGTGACTGTTACCTTAATTCCATAAAAATAAATAAATTAAACAAATATATATAGTCATACCTTAAAAAGTGATTACAAGAGTTACCTGACAGTCAAATTGATAAGATATACGACACCATCTCTCCACGTAATACAATAAGTATTACGCGGCATTTTTGACTACTTGTGACCACTGCATTTCACTCGACCAGCTATATGTACTGAGGAGGGTCCAAATCAAGGACCGAAACGTTTACTTTATTATATATATTTTATTCAATTTGTAATATTTTATTACTGTCGCCCGTTCATCGTCGCGAACGAGCTCTCATTTGCCTTGTTTTTATTTATTTATCGTTATTGAAAGCGTTATCTTTGTTATTTTGGCAGAATATACCGTACATCTGATTTATCAATCAAACATTTTTCGAAATTCGTAACGCCAAAATGGACCGTATGGCCTACATCTCACAGCACGAAGCTATAACAGTTTCACAATCTCCACTTAACTTACCAGTAATTATTTCTATAAATATTTATAACATAAATTAAAAACAACTTTAATAATATTGATGATAATTATTTACACTTTATTTTAAAATATTTATTATAATTTTTTAGATACTTTCATTTTCCGGACATTATAATATTTACAAAATATTCAACGTATATATTTTCAAAATATTTAAATCTTTTTTATAAATATTTTATAAATATTTGATAAATATTTTGTGCTGTCTGGGAGTTTAGCGCGCTCGACAGTTCTTTTTCTGACGGGCAGATGCTGGCACGCTTTTTTCGCATTTTTGTCACTCGGATCTATACGGCAAAAACAACAATTTAAGCGACATTATACACTTGTGAAATTTTGCTGCAAATATGTTTCAAGAGTCTAGCACACTCGACTGCTTTTTTTTTCACGGGCAGATGCTTGCACGTACTTTTCACGTTTCTGCCGGTCGGATCTGTACGGCAAAAACAACAATTTAAACGACATACACTTGTGAAATTTTGCTGCAAATATGTTTCAAGCGTCTAGCACACTCGACTGCTCTTTTTCTCACGGGCAGATGCTTGCACGTTCTTTTCATGTTTCTGCCGGTTGGATCTGTACTCAAAAGATACTTCCATATTGTTTTCACATTTCTGCTACATGTTTACTTTTAACAAATAGTATAAAATTTCACAGTAGCTTCTTACAGCAGACTACTGCAATAGTACAGTAAGTACTCGTTCAATCACAGATATTATGCACTTTTGTCGCAATTCTGGACTGATTTCTTGCGCACTTTTTCGGGACGCATCTGAACTAGCAAACTGGTTACCAGGGAACCTGCTACGTAACAGGAGGATTTTTTTCTCACGGGAATATACAAGGTCCATTCAATGCTCATAAGGGATCTCCTCAAGGATCAATTTTGAGTCCCCCGCTCTACAACGTCTATACTAGGGATATTGGTCGGCAATTAAATCCAGGGGTATATTCCCTGGAGTATGCAGACGACGTGATTGTCTACACCACTCACAAATCCATTAAGGAAGCGCTTCGATTACTGAAAAATTCTTTGAAAGCACTAAACAGCTACCTGCGCGCCAGAGGATTGGACCTTGCTCCTGCAAAATCACGATACATGATATTTACACGGAAAAGAACATATCAACTACCCGAGGAAAACATAACAATAAATGGTGTCGAGGTGCCTTTAACAAATGAACACAGGGTCCTGGGAATAATTCTGGATAGCAAGCTAACCGGTAAAGCACACATGAAATACCTCTTAAACAAAGGCAGAAGGATCTCTAGCATAATGACAATATTATCAGGATTCAGGTGGGGAGCTCATCCACTACTACTACTTACGTTATATCGTTCGATCTTTAGAAGCGCCATTGAATACGGATGCGTTGTCTTCAAGCTCAAGGGTAATAAACAGCTCTTCCTTGCCATCCAGCGCCTGCAATGGAAACTGTTGAGATGCGCAATGGGTTATCGTATGTCCACGCCCATAAATGTTATTTTAGACGAGACTAAGGAGCCTCCTTTGAGCTACCGCTTTACGTATCTCATACATAACTACCTAGTCAAAGGACTCTCCTGCAACTTTAATCCCGTTATAGAGAGCTTAAAGAACATACAATTTAGCACTAATTACAGTGCCATAAAGCGAAACAAGGCATGCCGTTTGATTCCACTCTTTCGATCATTCCTGGCTGTACAAGGTATACGAGGAGTTTTGCACCGCTCTGTTACGCTTCCTTATTATAATTATCCGTTTTTCTCTCTTATAGACCCACCTGAATTCCTGCAATTTTCTCACCCAAACATTAATCAAATGTCTACACGCGAAGTAAACTCCCTTTTCAGGGAAACTTTTGCGGAATTCACACAGGGTTCTATTACCTTTTTTACCGATGGCTCCAAGATCGACTCATCTAGAGCGGTAGGAGCCAGCGTTTACTCACCTGACCTACCTTTAGAGATCTGCTGTAAACTTCCCTCTGATGCCTCCACCTTTTCGGCAGAGGCCTGGGCCATATATGAAGCCCTCTTTATCATACACCAGTTTCAAATCCCAAGAGCCATAATTTTCTCTGATTGTAAGAGCGTACTTCAGTCCATTACTTCGCTCAATATCGTACATAAAAATTATGTTATCACACTCATTCGTAACATGTATAGCAGAGCTGTCAATGCGGGTTCTAGGATAAGGATGGCATGGATTCCATCACACAAGGGTATAGTAGGAAATGAAAGAGCTGATACCCTTGCCAAAGAAGCCATCACGACTGGCAGGAAAACCAATTTTAAAGTGCCATACACAGACCTCTTCCACCGATCTAAAAACATATTAGACAAAAAACGCATAGATTATTTAGAGAATGCAGCATATACAACAGGGAACTTTTATTATACACACTACCATACGGATAACGTCAAGCCTTGGTATAATCAATTGTTACTTAGTAGAGCCCAGATAGTTATAATTAACCGCCTTCGCAGCGGACATTATAATTTAAATTATAGTCTACATCGCAAAAATATTGTTGACTCGGCAGGATGTCCTTGCGGAGATTCATATCAGGATGCGAATCATGTTATCTTTAGATGCGAACTGACGCGGGCTAAATCCCCTCCACTCTTCAAATACCTCCGGGAGAAATTCCCAACCTCACCCATAAACATATTTCCCCTCATCAGGAACCCCACTCCCAAGTTATGCCGTTTGCTGCTCGCCTTCTTTAATTCCTGCGAACTTTATATTTAAAGTTTCCGCCTTACTCCCTCCTCAATAAACAGTTGTGGCTTACGCCATCTGCTGAGCCGACATACAGTCCGAATGGAATAATGGCCGTTTACATCCGTGATGGAGCATATAGTATAGCGCCATAAAATAGAAGAAGAAGAAGAGATACGCGCGTATCGGGCGTATCGACTCTGCGACCAATCACAGACGATCCGCCGTTTTTGATACGCTTAACAATCTTTTGAACATTGTTTAAGCGGATCGCACACTCACACAGTTCCATCGTAACGTACGTGTGGGTCGAGCCCTCCTTCTTGGGTTCAGGTGTCATATTGAGTGTAGAAAGTGCACTAGTGACACTAGAGCAGTAGAGAAAAGAGAAGAAACGGAGTATTTACATACGAGGTGCGTGCAATTAGGAATTATTGCGATCTAATACACAACAGAATACTCAGGAGAATTTGGACAGTTTCCCGCAAAGTTGATCGTACGTATTCGATCGTACATATGCGTAGTCACGATGATGTTCCAATGAAATCCTGAGTGACACTGTTTTGTGTTTAGGTTAACCCGAATCGAAGGCCGACACAAGCAGGATTGTCAGATTCTCGAGGAAGGGCCGCGTGTTCATCGGACTGAGACACTATACGACCAACGCTATCCGGTCCGACGCATCTATGCCCGTAGTACATGCGGTTAAGGCGAAGAGACGCTCGGAATTGAAGACTTTACTTTTGCTGGCCGCCCCCGCTTGCTCTCTTTGTGATATTTCTCATAGGCGGTGTGAGCAACTTTGGCAGAGTTTGTCTAATGTCGACGGCGGAACACAAAATCACGCAGTCCCTTAGGAAACAGGCGTACGCCGCTATCCTTCAACAGGAAACGGCAATGTTTGACAGAGAAAGTACGGGAGAACTAGTCGGGAGATTGAGCGGTACGTTTCACGCTTTTAATCAGATATAACGCATCATTAAGGCATCGAAATCTATCATTTTGATTTCATTATCCTTTTTTTCCAGAAGATACACAACTTATTAGCTCCGCTGTCACGTCCAATGTATCAGATGATTTGCGCTCTGCTATTATGGCCATTACAGGAATGTCCATGATGTTTTATGTCGCCGTCGCTAGCATAATATCGATTAATGAAAGTAATTTGGTTCATAAAGGTGTGAGTGAGATTGATTTCTTTCTCGGCGCTGTAAATGAACGCTCGTCCGCACTTTCTCTGTATATTTCGTGTTGTGATACTATTCGCTGTAAAACGTATTCTCAATCAGTGATATATATTGTAATGATTACTTGTAATAAAAATAAATCTGATTAACTGAGTTATTGTCACTGATTCACTCTTCGCAAATTTATTACTGCTATCTTATTTGTTACTATCTACATATTTGTTATTCTAGACTATACTGGCTTCTTTGTTAATTAAACGCCATATCAGGTATATAAGCATTAATTATAACACAATTTTGAATAAATATATTTAATACAACTCAATTTGTGCGCAGGCATAGAAAATAAGAGAAAATAATGACATTAAAAGTAATGTGATGCTAATATAAAAATCTAGAACGGGACTTGGTTAGTGGGTGCGTGTGTGAGTGGATGCGGATTGCGAGCGTTGAGTGGGTGATTGCGAGCGACTGCGTTTACGGATAGATTTTGGAGTGTAGGATAGAAGGAGAGGGGAGGTAAACGGCGGAGGAGGCGACAGAAGTGGAGGGAAGTAGAGAGAAGTAAGGGGTGAGAAGTAATTAAAGGGGTAAATAGACGACAAAGTGAGAGGTTAGGATAGAGGGACGAGGGGAAGGGCTAGGGAGAGGGGATTTCGTGCGCTTTACGTACGGCATAGGGCATAGAGTATATAGACGACATACGGCATAGAGTAGGGTGACAAGTGAGCGGGTGCGAGTAAGGCCGAGTCCGCATGTAACGCGGTGGGCCCGTGCGTATTGTCAGGCGAGTTACAACATGCAGAAGGACGAGGAAAGAGGGAGAAAGGGATCGAGGAAAGATAAATTGATGGAGAGAGAGAGATCGAATTCAACTAGCATATTGGAATTTACGTATGATAAGAGGAAGAGGGACGAGCTAGAGAGACAGACAGCAGAGATATTCAAAAGGAGCAATATGATGGATAGAACACCACCTGGAGAGAAGAGACTGAAAGAGAAGGAGAGAGATACGGAAGAGAATGGAAAGAGGAAGAGTGAAGAGGGAGCTATGATAGCATTATTGAGAGAATTAAAAGAAGAAATGGCAAGTACAAGGATCGAGATACGGGAATTAAAGGAAAGCTGGAAGGCTAAGGAGGAAAGAATGGAGAAGAAGATAGAGGAATTAGAAGAAAGAGTAAAAGAATTAGAGAGACAAGGAGCCGGAGGAAAAGGGAGGTTAGAAGAAAAGATAGAAGAAATAACGGAAAAAGTGAAGGAACGGATAGGTAGACAGGGAGGCAAGGGGGAGTCAACGGGCGATGTAGGAGAGGAAGTGAGAAGGTTGAAAAGGATAATGGACGAGAGAGAGAAGAAGGAGAGAAGGAATAACATAACCATAAGAGGACTGAGGAAGGGGAAGAGCAGCCTGAAGGAGGAGGCTAAAGAATTTCTGGGAAAAGAATTCGGGATCATCAAAGAAAATGTAAAAGGTGTTCAAGTGGTAGGCAGGGAAGGAAAGGAAATAATAATAGTAGAGATGGAAGATTGGGAGGGAAAGGAAACAATAATGAAGCGAAAGTCCAAATTGTTCGGGGGAAACATATTCATTGATCATGATCTGACGAAAGAAGAGAGAGAGGTACAAAGGTTACTGAGAGAACGGGCAAGAAAGGAACGAGTGGAAGGAAAGAAAGTAAAAGTAGGATATAGAAAAATGTACATAGAGAATGAGATGTATGTATGGAATGAGGAGGCAGAGGAAATAAGGAAAAGGGAGAATTTTCAAAAATCGGCCGAGAGGAAGGAATAGATGTGCGAGTAAAAGAGGGAGGCAAAAGGAAGAGGAATAGGAGAGGAAAAGGAAACAAGGATACAAGCGCAGAAATAAGGATGATCTTTTGGAATGTGGCAGGGCTGAAGAAGAAGGACAGAGAATTCTGGGAATACATAGAAGGATTTGACATTATAGGACTATGCGAAACGTGGGTAGAAGAAAAGGAATGGGAGAGAATGAAAAGGAATATGTCAAAGAAATTTGAATGGAAATGTCAATACGCGATTAGAGAGAAATGTAAAGGTAGGGCTAAGGGAGGTATAATAACAGGCATAAGGAAAGAGATAGAGGAGATAGATATTAAGGAAGCGGTATTTGTAAACGGAATGCAGGAGAGGAGGCTGAGGGTAGAGGGGGAAATATGGAGAATAATAACGGTATATAATGGGGAGAAAATGAGAACATTACGAAGAGAATTAGAGGAAATGATAGAGGAAAGGGAGGAGGAAATTCTATGTATAGGGGGAGATTTTAATGCAAGAATAGGGAGTGAGGGTAAGAATTACGAGGGGGACAACGACGAGGAAAGACAGAGAAGCTCTAAAGATGAGGTAATAAACACGGAGGGAAAGGAATTTTTAGGGATGCTGGAGGAGAGGGGATGGGAGGTAGGGAACGGTAATATGAGAGGTGACGAGGAAGGAGAATGGACGTACTCCGGAGGAAGAGGAACATCGGTGGTGGACTACATGGTGGTGAATCGAGAGGCGTGGGATAGAGTGTTCAAGTTAACGATAGGAGAAAGGGTGGAGTCGGACCACCAACCCTTGGAGGTAGAAATAAGGGGAGGAGTTGAAAGGTTGGAGGAAGAGATGCAAAAGAAGACAAAGGAAGTGATACAGTGGGACGAAGAGAGTATCAAGAAGTATAAGGAGAAAGCGGAAGAGGTAGAGGTGGAGGGGGAAGAGGTGGAGGACGTCTGGGAAAGCCTGAAGAAGGCAGTAGAGAAAAGTATGGTAAGGAAAAGGATTATGATAAGGAGGAGGAAAATAGGAGAGAAGGATTGGTGGGACGAGGAGTGCAAGAGAAAGAAAAGGGGGCTGAAGAGGACATATAAAAGATGGAGAATGGGAAAGGAAGGAAAGGAGGTATATGTGAAACTAAGAAGAGAATTTAGGGGGATGTGCAGAAGGAAGGAAGAAAAAAGGCTAGAGAATTATGAGGAAGAAGTCAGGAGCGCGAAAACAGAAGAACAAATATGGAAGATAATTAACAAGGAAAGGAAGAAAAGAGTACCAATTGAGGAAGATATAAAGATGGAGGAATGGGAGAATCATTTTATGCAGTTGTTGGAAGGAAGTAAAGAGGACAGGAGAGAGGAGGTGGAAAGAAGAAGTAAGGAAGAAGATGGGGAGCTGGAGATTCAGGATCAAGAAATTGAAGAACAGATCAATAACTTAAAGAGGAGAAAAGCGGCAGGAGTAGATGGGATAGCAGGAGAGGCATGGAAGTTCAGCGACGGGCGGATAAAGGGAAAGCTGAAGGAAATCCTGAAAAAGGTGTGGAGAGGTGAAGGCTTCCCGGAAGAATGGAGAGTGGGGTTAATAGCCCCAATTTTCAAGAAAGGTGACCCGAAAAGTGTGGAAAACTACAGGGGAGTATCCCTGTTATGTACTGCATATAAGATATACGCAGGAATATTAGCAGAGAGGCTAAGGAAAGAGGCAGAAGAGAAGAAAATTCTGCCGGAAACTCAAGCAGGTTTTAGGAAAGGCAGAGGGACGATGGACAACGTGTATGTGTTACAGCACGTGGTCAAAAGAGAACTGAGGAAGAAAGGAGGAAAAGTATATGGGTTCTTTGTGGACCTAAGGGCGGCCTTCGACAGAGTGGACAGAAAGATCTTATGGGAAGCAATGGAGAAAAGAGGAATAAGAAGAGGGATAATTGAAAGGATCAAGGAAATCTATGAAGGGACGAAGAGTGCGGTTAAAGTGAGCGGAAAAGTCTCCAACTGGTTCTGGACGGAGAAAGGAGTAAGGCAGGGGTGCCCTCTGAGTCCGCTACTGTTCTCGATATTGATTGCAGATGTGGAGGAGGAGATGAAGGCAGGGCAGGCGGGCGGCATGAGGGTTGGAGCAGAAAGGATATGGACACTAGCGTATGCAGATGATCTGGTGCTGCTGGCAAAAAGTGTGGATGGAATGAAGGAGATGATAAGGAGACTGGAGAGATACCTAAGAAGAAAAAAACTGCAGCTGAACACAGAGAAGTCAAAGATTATGTGCTTTAGAAGAGGAGGAGGCAGAGGAAAGGAGGTGGGATGGGAATGGGAAGGAAAGAGACTGGAGGAAGTGAAGGAACACAGGTACTTGGGATACGAGTTGAGGAGGAATGGAGGCGACGACGGACAGATCAAGAGTGCAAAGAAGAAGGCAAATATTGTGATGAGGCAGGTATGGGGGAGGGGGGAACGTAGGTTCAGGGACGACTTTAGGAGAAGAATGATATTATTTAAATATTTAGTACTTGGGGTTATAATGTATGGGGCAGAGATCTGGGGCTGGAGAGAAAGAGAAGAATTGGAAAGAATACATAAAAAGTATGTAAAGTGGACCCTTGGCCTCGACTCCTGTACGCCGGACTATATAGTTTATAAGGAAACGGGGAGAGTAAAGTTAAGTACAATTGCGGGAAACAGAGCAGTAAGGTTCGAGGAAAAGGCTATGAAGATGGGGGAAAGAAAATTGGTAATAGAATGCGTGAAGGAAAAAGAGAGTGAGGGACAAAAGGGTATGGTGGGGGAGGAGAGAGAGATGTTTTATAGGCAAAACGGATTTAGTTCTGAGGGTATAAAACTACTGAGGGAGGGGGAGGCGGATATAGGGCAAGTAATAGGGCAGAGAGAGAGAGAGAGACTAGGGCAATGGATGGATAGTAAGATAGGAAGCACGAGATACAACAAGAGATATAAGGACATAATGGCGCAGGAAGGACCGAGATATTTGAGAGAGAAAGGGCACAAAGGGAGCCAGAAGTTGATTGCGAGATGGAGATGTGGAAACGAAGAGGAAAGAAACAGATTCTGGGCGGAGGCGGGAAGAAGAAAATGCCAGATCTGCGAAGAAGAAGAAGGAACGATGGAGCACATACTGACACATGTAGATAGAGAGCGCAAGATTAGAGTGAAGGATTTTTTAGGAGAGGAGGGAAAGATAGCGAATGTGAAATGCATGAGAGAATTAGGAAAAATGAGAGAGAATAGGAGAAGGGAAAGAGAGAGTGCATGAAGGAGTGAATGTTTAGGTAGCAAAATTGTAAACCAAGTCCCGGATTTTAGGCTGGAAGGCCGAATCGAATAAAGTATATTATTATTATTATAAAAATCTAGAACAAAGTAGAAAATGAATTACAGTAGAAGATAAAAATATATTTTGAAATAACGTTGTTGAAAAAAAGGCTAACATAATACTAAGATAATATATTATTATAAATTTAATTAATAATTAATTACGAAAACAAGTTTTAGACACGAGAGTATAAATGATTATACTCCTCGAATGGGGGGAAGAGGGCAAAGCTCAAAGATCACCGGCGTATTTGACTCGGAGTAGGGATCTTGATCTCGACACTGCCGTACACCGATGTCACGCAAAAGTCACAAAAATTCTTCGGCGAATGCAAGCGAAATGATCCTCTTCGAGGAGAAAACGAGGGCGATCTGGATCTGAAATGTAAATCGACGTGGTGACACTGTTCTCGGGGTAATCTAGGTGATTTGGATCTAGATTAAGCGGTGGCGAATACCTTGGCGATCTCGATCTCAACATAGATTTTTTGCCGTACAACTGGCTTCACTTTGGAGGTTATGACGTTTGCCCTTTTAGGTGCATGCGTCACAAGCGTGTTTGTGTGCGTGTGTTCAGTACGCGTCGCCAAACGGTCCTACCGTCCCATGGAGCGGATAAAGCGGAAGCGTAACCAGCGGATCGTCAATCACGGATCCGTTTCAACGGAATCTTTGAAAGGGCTCTATCGGAAAGATTCTGTGATTGGCGATCCGCTGGTCCGCTTACGCTTAAGGTGGAAGCACATAAAATTGCAGGAGCCATAAGCAGAATGCAGAAGCCATATGCGCATGCGATATGGTATCTGTTAGAGCTCTACGGATACCATAGCGCATGCGCATATGGCTTCTGCTTTCTGCTCATGGCTCCTGCAATTTTATGTGCTTCCACCTTTAATCTGATGAAATCCGCTCCATGGGACGTTTAGGAGCAAATTTCGGCGTACCAAAATCGGCGGATCGTCTGTGATTGGCCGCAGACTTCGATACGCCCGATACGCGCGTATCGCAATACGCGCCATGGGACGGCACCCTTAGAGAGCTATTTGCTTATATTTGCATATATGGAACACCTACAGATGTACCAACACTTTGGAATAAATATAAAGACGCCATGATTGAAGATTATGTACACAGAAATATGGATAATCCAGAAATATAGCTATGAATTATATCGAGGAAATTATGTAAAATAATGAAACTAGCTGCGTAAACTTCAAATTGCCAAAACCAAAGCCAGTGGAAATTATTAAAATAGAATATGATTTAGATGAGGAAAGAAGTAGAGGAGAAGATTTATCGTTGACATTAAATGCAGAGCAAAAGCACGTGTACGATTTAGTAATGCGAGCAATTGAAAATGAGAATGAAGTCAAAAGGTTATTTTTTATAGACGGATTTGCAGGAAGTGGAAAAACATACCTGTCCTTTCATTATCACGCATGTGTCAAAAAGGTTTGATCATTTTGTATTCGTGCGCGTATATTTTGAAAAAGGCTTTCTCTGGGTGCATTCGGGGAGCACGCTATTAGCACAATTATCGTCCAAAATTGTTCGAGGAGACGCTTTGTGGCGCTGTGATATACGATGATGACGTCACTGTAAAGGCAGCGTGACGTCATCACTCGCGCTATTTTCGCTATTATTTTCGAGGTGAGGCACGAAATACTATTGGCGCTTAAGGGCCAATTTCACCAACCACAGTTAGTTTAACCGATGGTTAAAGTTAACAGAATTGACCAATAGAAATGAATCCACCCTGCTTTCTATTAGTCAATCCTGCTAACTTTAACCGTCGGTTAAGCTAACTGTGGTTGGTGAAATTGGAGCTGCGTTCGGGGAGCTTGCTATCGCTGTCGCGCTATTGGCTCTTCGAACGAAGTTCATAGCGTTTGCGTTTATAGCGTTAATAGCGTCTCCCCGAATGCACCCTCTATCTAACATATTACTACTTACGCAGTGCTAATAATCTACAAAAATTAAATTGTATTGCCTAGGGATTTTCTTTAGTACCAACATTATCCCCTCTACTTTTAACCTCATAGAAGTTAGCCGGACAATTTCGACTTATAACATTTTTTTTTACGAATCGATTGTTAGTTGTTTGTTATTGATTGTTAGACTAATTAAAACGTTTGTTAGTTAATAGTTTTTACGTAATCACGAAAACAATTTTTAGTGTTAATTTAGCCGGTAAATATAGAATTCTTTACAATTTTTGGTTCAAACCGTGGTCAATCGATGCGGAATCGTTTGTTAGTTCTCAATATACTAATTAAAACATTTGTTAGATCACGGTTTCGCTAAAAAAAGCGAAAAACTGTACATCGTTTAGCTGCCGGAGAGTGGGGGTGAGACGTAAAATATGTGGTGGTTTCGGAACGCATTACGTAATAGTTCATCAACACGGGAAACGTGCTTAACCTATTTTTAATTTATTTATCAGATTTGTTTATGCCTAATACCTGGCTACATTTCACGTGCAAAAATATAGGTATCTTACGATTTTAACGACAATTTTCAAGTAATATAATTAATTTAATTTTAATCACATTAAATGTGATAATTACGATTTTTAACGGAATGCTTTTCATCCCATTGTTCAAAGCAGTCGCAATATGCTAAAAACAAGCGTGATATAGAATTATTGTAGTAATTACTGCTTTTGTTAACTGTAGTTTTCTTTTGTATAGGATAGAACCGTGCTAGAAGCGGAACTATCTTTCTGTTAATGAAGAAGGGCTTTCCCATCTCTCGCAATGTGAAAGCTCAATGGCTGCTGGAGCATTTGGACTCTGTGATAAGTACACAATGCCCGAATATAAAGAATAAGGAGGAACCGGAGCTGGAAGTATATAGTATCGGTGCTGCTGAAGGATGAGCCTGTTGCATGGTCTATAGATACCAGCCACCAATTCCTTTATAAAGTTGTTTTGACGACATCGATTGTATTTCTGGCGCACAAATATAGGATGGTCTTTAGCTTAGATTTAAGTCCGTCGCTTGCCACTGTTGTAAGTATTACGAAATTAATACTTTTGTTGTCAAATATTCTAACTTTTGTAGCGGCGTCAGTCAGTAAATAAAATTAATGTTTCTTTAGGATGTACAAAGCGGTGAGATTGTCATTGATGAGGTGTATCTGGTGACGAAACAATGTCTTGAAGGTATAACTAAACCAGTAAGTATTCTTTTCTTGATATGTTGCTAATGCATGTAAAATAGAAAGATTCTTAATTCACCGTATGTCCGTAGTTTACGATACCAGACAGCAGGTGTGTGATGCAGCCTGAAATTTATCTGACTGTGATAGCTCATACGCCGTTCTTTACAAGCCTGGCGCAACAAGTACTAGTACGATGGCTGATCACTGCGGATAACGTGAATTCTCTCACACAATACGTAGAGAAACAGTTGTACCTGTTAGAGGAGAGAGTAGCGACCGTCACAGCCATAGCTAATCAACAATTAGAAAATTTAAGGGCAGAGAGCGAGGGTTTGGTAGGGAGGCTTTTTGAGGAAAGTAGCAACTGCTTGAACAAAAATAATTGTAATATCTCCATGGTTTCGCCCGAAGCTAGTTTTGTAAATATGTTGAGATACGGGATGCTGGCTTTTTGACACTTTTACCTGAGCAAAGCTGTGCACGTGAGTTCACAATTTATGATATATTTAATCATTTACCTAATGCTATGCAATAGTATTATGGAGAATACAGAGAAAGGAACATTTTCAGATATAGTAATAGTCACGGATGGTATCGTCGGAATTAAAAACGCTCACAAGTTAGATTCCATTATACAGCAATCTCCACCCTAGGCCGTATAATAGAGTGCAAGGTGAGGGAAGCACGTGATAAAGCACGTTTAACGTTGAAAATGATCATGAAGGATCTTCTGGAACTCTCTCCGATTTTGGCAACTTCGTTAGTATCCACGTTCGCGGTCATCGCTCCCACCTGTCCACAAAACTACATAGAAGACAGTACGTTATCCTTTCTAATATACGTTCTTCATGTAACTTGAAAGATAAACTCTTGAACATATAAAGAACGAAATACAAACTCAATTTCAACTTTAATAAGAAATTGCTTTTTATATCTGCATTTTTTTGCTACATGTATTTCCATACTGAATTATTGTTAATTGCAGTAATAGCGACGCACTTATCGACGATTGCTTCATTTGCGCTTCAACAGAGCCGCAATATCGAATTAGTAAACGCCCTGGTGGAGGCGTATTCCATGCTGGTTTACTGTCCGTTAAGTAGTCAATGCGCTTCCGGAGTAGTACTACCGGAACTGAGGCATCTCAAAACGTTAGTAAATCAATGCCTACCTCAATAAGAAGATGCGGTGCGTTTCTTGCTCAGAGAAGCAGAGTGCAGGCAGTATTTACTGAATGAAGCCAATAGATAGGTATTGAATAAAAATAATCATGTTAATCTAAATATATCTGATCGTGTTTATAATAATTGACGAATTAATAACTATAAGACATACAGATGTAAAGAAATATAAGAAATTTTATATCTTATTACTGTAATTTATCACGCGGTGCAATCTTTCGAACATCCCTCA
>NW_020217276.1:0-2771 GCF_003070985.1 Temnothorax curvispinosus | reverse complement strand
GTTGGATCTGCGATTGGGAGGGAGAATGAGGAGGAACTCACAAGTGTAAATGAAAATGTACAGCATGAGACAAGTACAGAACTCAATCAAACGGTTAAATTAGAAAATCTACAATCGTTAGAGGATATAGAAGAAATGTGCAAAAGTTCAATAATAGAGAAGTCAGAGAAAACAAGAAGAATAAATGAGGCGATGTTATGGCATGTTAGATTGGGTCATGCATCACTAAGCTATCTAAAAAGATTACAGAAATTAGATAAAAAATTAGAGAAAGTAGAGTTAGATGATTCAATATTAGAATGCGAGGTATGTATAATAGCAAAAATGGAAAAACTGCCATTTAGAGAAACAAGAACTAAAGCACAAAGACCATTTCAAGTCATACACACGGATATTAAGGGAGTAGGTAAGCTAGGCCGGTTCTAACCATGGAGCAAAGAGGGGGGGTAAGGGGCGAAGGGAAACCGCGGGCGGGGGGAAGGGGGAACCGCGGGCGGAGGGCGAGGGGGAACCGCGGGCGGGGGGGCCGCGGGGGGAAGAACCGCGGGGAAGGGGGAGAGGGAAACCGCATGTTTCGGGCGCCGCGGCGAAGGGGAAGGGGGGAACCGCATGTTTCGGGCGTCGCGAAAGAGGGGGAGGAGGAAACCGCGTGTTTCGGGCACCGCGGGGGAGGGGAAAGGAGGAACCGCGTTTTCCGGCGTCGCGGAGGAGGGGGTCCGCGTTTTCCGCGGGGCGAGGGGGGATCCGCGTTTTCGCCGCGCCGCGGAGCGTTCGCGTTTTCGGGCGCCGCGGGGCGAGGGGACCCGCGTTCGCGTTTCGCCGCGCCGCGGAGTCCGCGTGACGTCACACGGCACGCTCGCGTTATCTCCCCCTCGTAGATGTTTTTTTTTCGTCCCCCCATTCGTCTTCTCGTTCGCGCGGTCTCTTTCCCTCGCGCGTTCTCGCTCGCGATCGCGTATCTTTTCTTCGCCAACGATATTTAATCGTTCAGATCTTTGCAATATTTAATTTTTAATATTACATTTAAGTAAACGATAAACGAAGACAGCTTTATGACAGGAAATGGGATGAACGGTAAATGAAAAGGAAAAACTTTTTAACCATATTATATGCATTTATTTATCATGTAGCGCATTATACACAATAGTATCCAAAGCGTAGGCTAATAATTCGCAATCAATAATCGAATTTTTATCATAAACGTCACGCAAGATTGTAACTGCGTTACATTTATCAGTGATACAATTTTGACGTAAAATTGTTACAAATTGTTTGAATTTTTCACTTACGCCGTGAACATTTTGACATAGTTGAAAATACACATTCTCGACGCAATGTTCTAATTCAAACAGGAAGAGTACAGTTGACGGTTTCATGTACAAGCTGGTGCCGCACGACGTCAATTTTACAATATCTGCGTCACATATTTTAACAAGCTCCAGATCTCGAAACGTTAGCGATGATGGTGCCGATGACTGCACGAGTCGCTGTATATCTGCACGTTTTTCGATGAATGTCACCCACGTTGCATGTAGCAGAATTATCCGATTGCCTCGGTTATTGCCAATAAGTATATCCGCAGAGGACATAGGTCCCGCGTTGATTCCAACATCCAAAAATTTATACGCTGTTGATGTCAAGGCAAATCTTCTTCCCAAAATACGTGGCGTGTAGCGGGGTTCATCAAAACTAAAAAATACAATTATATGTTTATAAAAGTTTTTTTGCACAAGTATATATAAAAATTAGCGGTACTTACTCATTGTGCTGTTTCTTGCACGTTTCGTCCTGAATCGGAACGTAGTAGTTTGCACCATGAGTGTTCATCGTATCTGGAGGCTGTTTGCGACGTACTCGAACCGTATCGAACTCTTGACTATGCTCTAGAATCCTCATAGACTATTTATACATACCTAAAACTGCAAATCTTGCAAAAATAACGCCAATGTACGGCTGCTGCATGGTGACCACCACCACAATCCACATATACGTTAAATGTGATATTTTCGTGAAGAATATTCGTGATGAAATCACCTCATCGGGCATCAAATATGATTTTTTTTCAAGAGCATACGTGTCTCGCGATGATTTCATCGAACACGTGCAAAACTGCAAATTTTGCAATTTCGCATAAGTCAATGGAGCGTTATTGTTTTCAAGAACATGTCGCGACATGCCTCGCGATGATTTCATCAAACACATGCAAAACTGCAAATAGCGCCGATGTACGGCCGCTGCATTGATACAGATCAAATCATCAAAAGTCAATGGCGCGTTTTCGTGAACGTACGTGTCTCGCAATGATTTCATCGAACACGTGCAAAACTGCAAATTTTGCAAATAGCGCCGATGTACGGCTGCTGAGATGAAATTAGATGTGATAAGCAAACGATGCATCATTAGTAGAATACAAAATAACGAATCTAGGGGATACGCTCAATAGTCGAGAACTGGAAGTCGTGAGTGCAACAAATGGCGTTAACAAAAGGATCGTGCAATAACATGGAGCAAAAGTTGTTGGAGCAATCCACCTTGTTAAATTCGAGGGAAGACTTTGCCGCGTGGGAGCAACGATGCGACGAGTTTATCGAATCATTGGAAGAACAAAGCCGAATTAAACGGCCACGATTATCAATCGATCAGTCATCGATCGGTCTCAAACAGTCATTGGTCATTGGTATCGCAAGACTCGAAGGTTTGAAAGACTTGGTACGTCAACGTTTTGTACATGTGGGTGCGGGATACAGTGCGAGTGAGACAGGACTCAGATG
>NW_020217275.1:700-6707 GCF_003070985.1 Temnothorax curvispinosus | reverse complement strand
AAATTTTCTTTTTTTATGTCCTTTCAAATGATATACTACAATATAAGGGGTTCCATTCCGAAATATAGGAGTGGCAACAGACTCTACAAAAACCCTGTATATATATCATACGATATCTATACATATACATACATTTATAAGATACATATGCATAGGCATAGAGACAAAATTATTGGGCATCTTTTGTTTCTTCTGAATATCTTGGAACGAATGAGTTTTTTGTTTACGTGTTGTTTTCATCCTTATTGATCTTGTAAATTGTTCAAACAGTTGAGACATAAAGTCTATTACATATCATTTTAGGGAAACAGCAATATTACTCAGAAAACTATTTACTTCGTATTTCGACTTTGATTAATACAGACGCAATTATTTCCATTTCACAAACAATTGCTACACCTTTTGTGTCTGTTCACTGCCTACAGACAAAAAAAGTCTAGCACTTGCTTGTAAAATGGAAATAATTGCGTCTGTATTAATCAAAGTCGAAATACGAGGTGAACAGTTTTCTGAATAATATTGCTGTTTCCATAAAAAAGATAATAAACTGTACCTTAATTGTTTGAACTATTCATGAGATCAATAAAGATGAAAACAATAAAAAGTTTACTCTTATTCAGTTTCAAGATATTCAGAAGAAGAAGGGGGCTTAATAATTTTGTCTGTGTGTGGCTGTATTTATACTATATATAAAGATACAAATTATCCTACCTCTCTGCAGATTGCAACCGCGTCTGCGAAGACGTAGTCTCCCGCGACTACGTTGAGGTGAGTTCTCGTTCGTTCTTATATTGCCCATCAATAGTGATTCTGAATCCGGCTCCGATTCGTTGATAATCGGTGCTGCTGAAATTGAATAGAAAGATTAATAAAAACTGAGACATTAGATGATATACACATTAATAAGAAAGAAAGAACTCAATAAGGAATAAATAAAATTAAATTAGATTATACGCGCATGCAGGGCTTTGTAAAAATATTTATACTATATATAAAGATACAAATTATCCTACCTCTCTGCAGATTGCAACCACGTCTGCAAAGACGTAGTCTCCCGCGACTACGTTGAGGTGAGTCCTTGTTCGTCCTTATATTGTCCATCAATAGTGGTTCTGAATCCGGCTCCGATTCGTCGATAATCGGTGCTGCTGAAATTGAATAGAAAGATTAATAGAAACTGAGACATTAGATGATATACACATTAATAAGAAAGAAAGAACTCAATAAGAAATAAATAAAATTAAATTAGATTACACGCACATGCAGGGCTTTGCAAAAATATTTTTTTAATGTTAAAACAACGATGGAACATAATTGCCTTTATAACACGTCAGAAATAGAACGAAAGTGTAAACTGCACTTTAGAAGGAAGATTGATAGGTAAAAATGGTAATTTTAAAATATTATATACCTGTATGCGTGTCTAACAGATTGCTATCTATTGTTTCTTGATATCCTAGGGTGTCGTCTAGACTGTCTGGAGCTTGCAAATCTGCAATAAAAATATATTTCTTTTCCCTTTTCTACAAAATATATGTTACGAAACACATATTAGGTATATAGCATAAATTTTAAGACAAACCAAAGCTCTCCTCGGGCATTTGCGATACGTTGCTAAGTGTTTGCAGAAATTCTCTCAGCGAAAGCCTGCAGTAATAAAAAATATAAACATATAAAAAAGTTACGGTAATGTAATATATTACTACACGTACTATAAAAAAAATAATATAGCACAATTCTAAAAGTAAAAATATAAACACACGCACACGCACACGCACACGCATACGCATACGCACACGCACACGCACGCACACGCACACGCACACGCACGCACACTCACACGCACGCACACGCAAACGCAAACGCACACGCACGCACGCACACGCACACACTGGGAAACTGACGGATTCTGTCGCGATAGAAGTTTCTCGGTTTGAAGGCAATAAAGTCATTAATGAATTTTTGAATGTCGAACATATCTTGGAAGTGTTGTCCAGCCAACGAATGTTACATCGACCTGAACAGGTGGTAATCGAAAGGGGCCAAGTCTGGTGCATGACAACGTTCGGCCACACGTTGCTTGCTCCGACTCAGAGGGCCATTTCAAACTTGAGCTGGGACGTCCTATCTCACGTGGTTTATTCACCAAACTTGGTCCCTTCCGATTACCATCTGTTCACGTCGATGCAACATTCGTCGGCTGGACAATAGTTCCAAGATATGTCTTGACATCCAAATATTCATCAATAACTTCATTGCCTTCAAACGCATACACTTATATCGCGTCGGAATCTACCAGTTTCCCGAAAGTTGGAAGAAAATCATTGCAAATAACGGCAGTTATTTCGATAATTAAATTGTAATTTATATTTTTTTAAAAAAAGCTCAAATATTGCAAAAAAATACTAAAAATTATACATACTCGTAATATATATCTCTATCATAAAATTGTCTTTAAAGTAGATATTAATTACCTTCCTGAGCTCAAAGAGGCTTGTGCTTCCGCAATACGCTTGTCGCGCCGTACATTATGTCGGACGCGTACTCTCTTTACGCTACGTCCCTCCGCTAATCTCCCAATATTTATCTCTTGATCGAGAAGCAATTCGCCTAAATCATCTGTAAAAAGTGAAAAGATTATATTGCAGGAACACTTTTATACAATGTGCAGAACATTTACAAGTTGTTGCGATAGTAAGCAGTACATACGAACAAAATGCCAAATATTAGGATGTATTCCACCAAATCTATGAAAAAGTACGTAATGGAAACTTTCCACGAAGTTGTTTGTCCGTATAGGCGTACCAAAAACGGAAACTTTTTCTTTCAACGGAAGCCAAACACGCCTTAATAAACAGTAAACTGCAATACAGCAGGATACTCTGTCGATATCAGATCAGCCTCTTCTTGTATTATTCGCAATCCTTCCTCAAATGCATTGACCGGTGCCAATGGCAAGGCCATGGTAAAACCAAGAACCTTTCTAGGGGCTACCATTAGACCCAATGCTTTCCAACGTCTTAATACGGCCTGCATAAAATATAATATTAAATATAATATTAAATCATACTTAAAATAAGCAGATGAGTTATACGTAACAAAAAAAAGATTTATAAAAATTACAAAAATATTCGTTTTTGTCGTTTGCATACGTACCTGATTAAAATGAAACCAACAACCAGTTATACGTGCTTCTGGAAAAGTCTCTCTTGCAACTGTCATTGCCGCACGTTCGTAATCACTCATAACTGACTGCACTCCTTGCAGTGCATCCGGACGCAGTTCCTTTACCCTTCGCCAAATCGCATTATACACATCGACGGTGCGCTTCTGACACAATATAAAAAGGACCGGTATACCCTAGTGGATAAAAGGAAAAAAATACATATAGCATAAAAACGTCTAATCAACATTTATAAGATCAAAAGCTATTAAATTAATCTAACACACATGCACGCACGCACGCGCACGCACACGCACACACACACACATACACACGCCCGCACGCACAACATACCGTGTCCATATATCGAATATGAATGGTATATAATTGCGCGAAGGATGGCACTCTGGGAACGACCTGTTCAAAAGGATAAATTTCTTCAAGTAATGTTTATAAGGATATTAAGGATAGATATTTAGGATTAACTATTATTAATATAAGGATAGGTATATATTTTGAAACTTTTTTGCTCACAATCTTTGTTCTTGTAGCTTTCATTTAAATCTTGAATGTTGCTTACCGAAAATGTACCGTCCATGAATATTTCTGTGGATGTTGCTAGCGCGTTTAGTAGGGTATCAGTTGTAAATAGCACTGCTCTATAGCCATTATCCGATAGTACTGTGCCTTTATAAATGTGTTCGGCGGGCTGATAATTCATCAATGCTACTTCAAGACGGACAATAGTCTGTGGTATCTCCGGTCTGTGACGTACTTGTTCTCTGTACAGAAAACTTCTCATAGTACGGTAAGTTAAATTTTTCGCAGCCACTGGATTTCTGTAAGAAGCATTGTAAACAAAATTATCTAACAACAAGTTAAAAGGTTTGACATTTTTAATCTAATAATGTGAATATTATTAAAATTGCTTAATATTTGTTTGTTTTCTTTTCAAATTCTTTTATTTGACTGATTAATTAAAACGGGAAAGATAAATATATATTTATTTAGATTAATTAAACATTTTAAAGCTATTATATAATTATTTAAAATTTTATATGTGCAGCTCCTATTATACGTATAGTACGTGTCAATACAAATAATTAAAATACACTTTTACAAAGTCTGCGCTTATTTATTCCCATTGGGAAATTAAAATCTATAATACACGTAAAAAAAACGTGTATTATATATAGATTTTATTTTCCCAATAGCCCCCAATGGGAATAAGCAAACGCAGGCAAAAAATGTGTACCAAACAAACGAAATATACACAGAAAAACATTGAGAACACGTCGTATTCTCACATAACGACTTTGTTTATCGAGACTTATCTTAAGATCGCTTTCTTCGTGCTCTTTCAAACTTTCAGACGATAACTATATAACTGTCTCTCGGACAATATTGTAATTAAATAATATAGAATATAAATTTTGTAACATGAAAAACAAGTAATCGAATTACTTTCTACATAAATCTTACCGTTAACAACTATTTTTACATATTTTACACATTTATCTTGTATAAATAAAAAATATTTTAATACTTTGACTTACCGTCGGCATACCATGTCGAATATATCTTTTGGTTTCATTATTGTCTCTCGGCAAATTCGCAGCATTTCCTGCTTCATTTCCACCTCTTGTAACGTTGTCTCGTTCGGTGGATGATTGTGCGACGTTTTTAATGTGTACGTCTCGTCCTGATTTCGTTTCAATACCCCGTAGCAATCTAGACTTCGCCGCGATGAACATCGATAGATGCCATTGCATCGTTTATCGCTATGATAAACATGTCCATCGTATACGTATATGAACGTACCATCATGTTTACCCGGTACTTCTTCCATTGTAGCACGTGTATTATTATGAGATACTACAACGAGCTAAAATAAGCGATATCTATAATCACTAATGTATATAGTTACGTTACGAGAAACATTTTTTCTCTGCCGTTAATAAATGAAACAAAACTATAATTAAAAGAAGAAATATATATCTTACAATAAGCCCTTTGCTATATGTCTGCGAACATTCGCGAAGACTTCTTCCTATATAATGGCCTTCAATTTCTTAAAGATTACGGCTTAAATCAACGGTTACGGCTATTATAAACCAACCTTAAAACGTCTTAAAGACGTCATATCATATGACGTCTTGAAGATATCTTAATGACGCCTTTAAGACGTCATTTGTCCCGATTTGATACATGCATTTTGTCTGGGATACCACATTTTCTAAAAATCAAAAAGATATAATAATAAAAGGAGTCAGCGTAAAGTCTGTTTTAAGTCGTCTAAGATCAAAAGATTTCAATCGTGATAAAAAATCAGTAAATTTGGTCAATGTGACATCAAAATGACATTATTTTGACTTTTCTGTTCCCCTTATAAAACTTGGGATGAATATATGTGCGCAATAACGTTATGTGTGCAATGTGTTAATATAATTTTTTTATTTTATGTGTGCAATACGGCCATGTGTGCAATGTGTGTGTGTGCGCAATAAAGTCATGTGTGCAATGCGTATATGCGTAATAATATCATGTGTGCAATGTGTGTGTGCGCAATAATGTCATGTGTGCAAAATGTATGTGCGCAATAATGTTATGTGTGCAAAGCGTATGTGTGTAATAACGTTATGTGTACAATGTGTTAATATGATTTTTTTATTTTATGTGCTGAATAATATTATGTGTGCAATGTGTATGTGCGCAATAATGTCATGTGTGCAATGTGCTAATATGATTTTCTTATTTTCATGTGCGCAATAATATTATGTGTGCAAAGTGTATGTGCGAAATAATGTCATGTGTGCAAAGTGTATGTGCGCAATAATGTTATGT
>NW_020217275.1:0-690 GCF_003070985.1 Temnothorax curvispinosus | reverse complement strand
TGTCATGTGTGCAAAGTGTATGTGCGCAATAATGTTATGTGTGCAAAATGTACGTGTGCAATACGTCATGTGTGCAATATGTTAATATGATTTTCTTATTTTCATGTGCGCAATAATAATGTGTCCAATGTGTATGTGCGCAATAATGTTATGTATGCAAAGTGTATGTGCGCAACAAAGTCGTGTGTGCAAAATATTAATTTTTATTATAATTTTTTTAATTTTATGTGTGCAATAAATTTATGTGTGCAATGCGTATATGCGCAATAATGTCATGTGTGCAAAGTGTATGTGCGCTATAATGTCATGTGTGCGAAGTGTTAATATGATTTTTTATTTTATGTGTGCAATATAGCCATGTGTGCAATGTGTATGTGCGCAATAAAGTCATGTGTGCAATGTGTGTGTGCGCAATAATGTCATGTGTGCAATCTGCTTGTGTGCAATAAAGTCATGTGTGCAATATGTTTGGTCATGTGCGCAGACGTACTTTCGTACTTTTAACTATTACATGTGCGCAATAATGCTTGTAGGCAATCGCTCTGTAGGCAATCGGGAATGTCGGCAAACGAAGCTGTAGGCAAAATGTTGTGGGCAAACGAAGCTGTTGGCAATCGGGAATGTAGGCAAACGGAGCCCCCCCCAAATTTTACTAAAATAATTAAAATTCCAGTAAAATATATTGAAATT
>NW_020217274.1:0-7658 GCF_003070985.1 Temnothorax curvispinosus | reverse complement strand
CGCAGGGTGTATCGTATTTCTCTATTTTGTATTTCGTATGCGGCATTCAGGAGGTCCTCTGATGCCAAAGGAGAAATGGGCCAAATCATTTTTAAATAATCGCTCCAAGAACGTTCCAAACTTTAATCAGTTCTAGAATGGAGTTATGGGGTTATGGGGTTTTGGTGTTTTAGGGTCAAGCGGTTATGGGATTACAGGATTACGGAGGTATAGAAAAATAATCAAAGTGCGATGGTTTTGATTACAGGGGTTTAGAAGCTTATGAGGCTATATGGTTATAGAATTATGGAGTTTTGAGGGTTATAAGATCAAGGGGTCATGGGGTTAATAGTTTGTATGAGGGTTTTAGGGCCAAACAGCTTAATTAAAGCGATTATTGAGATGAGACAAGTCGTATAAATCATATTGTAAGATCACTTCATCAGGTTTTTGGGTGATTTTGCTTATGAGGTCATGGGGTTATGGAGTTTTTTAAAAAGGCCACTCAAATTTCGAAAGCCCTCGCTTATACGAACATTTTAAACCCAAACGCAATATTGTAAGTCGCTTCAATTTTTGGACAAAGGGAGGGGCCACTTGACGTGGAATGTCACATATATATATGTATATACATACATAGATATTAAAATAAGCGATTTATCAAAGAAAAAATATATATATATATATAAGCGAAGCTTTTCAGAAGCTTGGCTTAACGATGATAAATGTAAAAGTTGGATACGGAAAGTTCCTCTTAATGATAGTTTATTTCATTGCATAATATGTAAGAAAGATTTTTCTTGCAACACGCGTATTGCAAGACATGCGGATTCTGTGTGTCACATAAATAACATTAAAAAATCCACACCTAAAGTATCAAATAATGATACTCTAACTGACAATAATACTATCTTGAAAAAAAATACTTATGATATACAAACATTTCGACAACAATGGTTAGAAATTGAGCAATTCCAACCATGATTGCGTTGTGACCGAACGATACATAATCGGGCCACGGGGTACGCTATTTTGTCCTCTGAGTCATCGGTCGCCACTCGGTTTAACCTTTGAGTACCGAGAAGGTAGGTATTCGTAATGAAAACAGACCAAAATGTGTACACTTTGTTTAAACAACTTTAAATTTTCAATCCCGCCACAACTGCCTAGTAAGCATCGCCTGTGCTCTGGATACCGCTAGGTATGACCTCGATCGGCCAGCCAGGGATGCCTGTCATCCGGACAGCTGCTTGATCAGGTATATTTATACGTATATCTTCCTAACCCTTTCACTTTTCAGATTCCCGCCACAGCTGCCTCTTCTGGGATGCTCTGCCAATCGTTTCCACTATCGATCATTTATCTACCTCATCCGTGAAACCATGATAGCCGGACAACCGCTTGATCGGCTAAGTCCCAACATTAGTATAAGTAAAACGCTATTAATTCTCTTTTATTTTCAGGTTTCGTCGACGGATTCCTCATCACCATCGCCGATGTCGTGGATCACCGCTGCTCACCGATGTCCAGGATCAACGCGTCTGGGAGATAGCCGGACAACCAGTATGGTAAGTATGAGAACTGTCCGCGTAACTACAACTAATATCGCTTTTTTTCAGGTTTCCGTCACGGTTTCCTCATCAATGGCCTCCTCTGAAGTAGAATCTGTGATGACCTTGAAGATCGGTCCACGCTATCACCAAGATGGCCGGACAGCCGCTTGTTCAGGTAAGTTATGGGTAAATAATTGATATTTTCGTATATATTTTTGCAAATAATTATTGCTTTTATTGTTAACTCTTGTTGCACAATGATGGTGGTTCACAATTACTGATTGCCGCACAAGATGGCGGTCGCACGTCTCGCAAAGTGCGATTTCACGATTCAGGTACGCGAAAACCCGTACGCCTTTTGTATCGGCGTCACGTAACGGTGTTAGCGGGCGTTCCCGTTTGTTTCGGACACTGCAGTAGGATTATTAATTCGTATTCCGTTTCGCGTTCGCGAATATTATCTACGATACGCCGGGAAAATACGCGCGAGATTGCTACCGTTCGAGCGCCCAGTGCGCCCACGAGAGACTGCCTCGAGAAACGTTGCTCTCTCGGGCTCCCTACCACCGAAGTTTTACCCCTTCCATGGGGTTTCGGCCGCTTTCTCCTCTTTGGAAATTTCTATTCTACGCCGTTACAATAGATGTTTACGCGTTTCGGCTCACCAGGTGTGCGCCAGATGTTCGCGATGGAAATTTCCGCCGCTAGTACACTATTTACGCCGCGCTTATTTAACTCCCGGGTAACGGTATTTCAACTTTTACAATTTTGAACTCTCGACGGCGCCGACCTGTGCGCAAGGTCTCTCTGACGTCCCCGACCTCGATTCCGCGTCGACTTCCTGGAGAGGACGTCCAGGTCGCGTTCTAAACGTCCGCCAATGGCGGCGATCTATCTGCCTACTCTCTTGGCCCTTGCCGACCGTATTCCGGCCCGACTTCCTGTAGCCGACGTCTAGAATCGGTGGTTATCCGGACTGTCCGGGCAACCCCCCGTTAGGATGGTCAGATCTTGATCGCGATTCGTTCCTCGGGTGTACTAGGTATCCCCGAGGACGCAGTTTGAATCTTTTTTCGCTACGACCGTTGGTTCGTATTTTCCGGCGAACCATGTGTTTGGTTGGCCGGATTTCGTCCGCGATTGACTCCTATGCCCTATCGTGTTTCCCTGAGTACGCATTCTCAATCTCGGTCTATTCCGACGCTCGGTTCGCTATTTCATATCTGTCCGGCAAACCGGGTGTTTGCGCGGTCGGATCGCGTTCGCGATTGACTCCTGGGGTTTGTCTGCTCCCCTTGAGTGTGCAGATTCGGTGCCTTGTCGCTCCGATGCTCGGTTTGCCGTTTCGCATCTGTCCGGCAAACCCTACGTTTGCGCGCTCGGATCGCGCTTGCGATCGACTCCTGGGGTTCGTCTGACTCCCCCGAGCGTGCATATTCGGTCCCGTTCCGCTACGACGCCATGTTCGCGATATTGTTCACTGTCCGGCAAACCGGGTGTTTGCACGGTCGGATCGCGTTCGCGATAGTTTCCAGAGATCGGTGAGGCCTCCCTCTGGCGGCAGTTTCCGCCTTTTGACGCTGCGTCGCTACGTTCGCCTTTTCGTGACTTGTCCGGCAAACCTGGGGTTCGCGCGATCGGATCGCGCTCGCGATAGCTTCCAGGGGTCGGTGAGGCCTTCCTCTGGTGGCAGTTTCTGCCTTTTGGCGCTACAGAGCTCCGTTCGTGTTTTTCGCCGGGCGTCCGGCGAACCCCATGTTTGCGCAGTCGGATCGCGCTGGTTTTCGCGGGTTTCCCTCTTGGGGATACCAGGAGTCGGCAATTCGGCTCCCATTCGCCTGACACGCGCGTTACCCGAGCTACGTGCCCGTGCATTGAAGATTGTGTGTGGCTCGACCATACATCGCCTTGGTGCAACTTGGATCCACGCACCTGTCGAAATAAAACCAAACTATCCGTTCCCATGGTCGGGCCTGGCACTTCGTGCCGAAAGAAAATAAAATAAAATAAACTGTGGATTGCGAAAACGAAAAAACGCTTATATCCTAAATGAGCCGCTGCTCAGCGACCGCTGTCGCATGTCTTACCTACTATTACGCCGGACGGGTGAGTTCAATGAAAGAAAGAAGATATAAAATGTTTCTCCGACTCCGTCCTCAGAGCGTTCGCGCCACTTAAAATCTATTTGGGGTTGTCCCCCTCGTCAGCAGACTCGCCTTCCCCGCTGGATGGGCTGACGAACTCCTCCTCAGGCTCCTCCCACGGCTGGCTTGGCAGGGCGGTTATGGTCACCGTGTCAGTGACGGTGACACGGATCAATTCAATCCGGTACGCGCTGTCGAACGCTTCGGCAGCGCGCCTGATTGACTCGATTTCGACGGGAGAGCCCCATAGGCGCGCGTCTCCCGCCAAGTGCACAGAATGCTGCGCCAGCTGGCGTCTAACTACCGGCGACGGTGTACTCCGCCGGCTTCCTTTAGCTACTTGCCGCGGCTGCGGCGTCGCCCGTCGCTCCGCTCGCCTAATCTCCTCGAGCGTCAGTCGGGTAATCACTACCCGGGGCTAGCTCAGGAGCTGGCCGCGCACCGTCTTAGTGCACGGCTTCAGCGTAAGGCATCACATGATAATAAATTATGTGTTTGCTCTTTTTGTGATAAATATATAATTGCTAAGTTGTGTCATATCTATCGTCATGCAAAATCCGTTAAGCATTCAACAATTGCTAAACAAAAAATAGAGAAAAAAAATGACGAAAATGTTAATGCAATCAATGAATCACCTTTGTCGTACGAGGAGCAAAAAAAGGTGGCAGAAATTAAATATGCTGCCTTTATTACTGAAAAAAGCCTTCCGTATCAAATTGCACAACAAAATATCACATTTTTTTTTTAAATTGTAAAAAATTCTAAAATGTTGCAAGACATGACAATGAGTCGGACTAAATGTCAAAAAATTCTTTCTAATGTGTTGTGTCCAATTGAAACGGATCGTATTGTTAATATTATTCAAAATACAAAATTTTGTATTTTTATTGATGAAACGTCAGACATTTCTAATCAGAAATGGATGAAATTTCTTGTTCGATATGTCGAGCCTAAAACATTACATACTCGCTCACAATTAGTTAAATTAATTAATATTGATGCAAAAAACAGTAGCGCAGAAAAATTATTTGAAACATTTAACAATGAAATGTTGAAATTACAAATTCCATATTTAAATATTGTAGCTTTGTCAAGCGACAATGCATCGGTTATGTTGGGCAAAAATCTATCCTTTAAAAAAAAACTTGAAGAAAAGTGTACAAAATTATTAACATTACCATGCCCATGCTATTCCGCTGCGTTAATTGCACATAATGCATGTAGTAAAACTCCACAGTATTGTAAGAAATTTGTAAAAAAAATAGCAAATTATATTAACAGTAGCCCAAAACGATCTGCTATTTTTGAAGAATTTATTGAATGTTTTCAGCAAAGAAACTGCAAAATTTTAAAGTTGGCCGAAACACGATGGCTATCTCGCCATTCATGTATTTAGAGACTTATTGAATTTTGGAGTACTATTGAGCTTTTTTTAAGAGAAATATTAATGAGTGAAAAGACAAAGTCCGGCAAATATTTATTATATGTAATGCAAAATCTTGATGTAAAAGTGTAGGTATTTAGACCGCAGGAGGTTGATTATGCCTGCAGGTGTCGGCCTACTACCGACGTCTTGACGAGAGGAATCGAGGATTAATCACACACTCGATTACTGCTGATAGAATAATACTTTATTGCAGACCACGCAACAGCCACGAGAGCCAGTAAAAATCTAACGGTCGTCGTAACTCAGTTCTGCCAACCTCGTAACTCTCAACCCTTCTTGCTAGCGCAGGAGAGAGGGCTGACCAATCGGAAGGGAGACATATATGCTGCTCCCTACAAAAGCATATTTATTATTTTTGAAATATATTTTAAATTTTTTAAATTTTTTTAATGCATTCTTTCAAAGTAACGAAACAAGAATTTAATTATTACAGCCAAAATCACTTCAGTTCCTAATTATAATCTGTAAATATTTTATAAAATCTAACGTTTTAAATAATGTAAATAATAATTTTGATTTTTGTAACAAAAAAAATAAAAAATCCTTAAATGAAATAAATTTAGGACCTGAATGTAAAAATTATTTTAATTAAATAGTCATACAAGGGCATATAGATGTAATTGTAAATGTTCGGGAAAATTGTTTAAAATTTTACATAACTACTGTCCAAGATATTTGCAAAAGATTGCCAATTAACGACAAATTTTTATCTAAATTAAAAGCTTTCGAATCGAAAACAGCTTTACGTGATGTTAACAGAGAAACTTCGTTTAATGATCTCTTCTGTTGCTCAAACTATTAGTAAATTTGATGACAACGGTTTGAAGAAAGAATGGTTTGCTTTATATCAAGATATTACAGAAATAGAAAAAGATAATCTTGCAAGACTAAATTTTGATGATATGTGGAAACAAATTTTTCAATGTTCTCATCAGTATCCCAATTTAAAGTCTCTTTTAAATGCAATTAGATCGATGCCAAATTAAAATGCTGATGCAGAAAGAGTTTTTTCAATTTTGCCAGATTTAAAAACAAAAAAACGAAATAAACTTTTGTCTGCTAAGTGTCAATGCTTCTTGTGTTGTTAAATCAGCATTGAAAGCGAGAAAGGAAAGTGCTGCAGACATAACAATTACTAAAAAACATTTATCTTTAATGTCAACGGACAAATTATATGCTGCAAATCCCAGAAAACGAAAAAGTAATTTAACATTATATGCTGCAGATGAAAATAAAATTACTAGTCCCTGCTCGTTTACTATATGATAGAATATAACACAATGCCTTAAAATAAAATTTATTTTATAGGCATTATTATATACATTATTACAGGGATGATATTTTCACTACATCTATAAATAATAGATGTTTTAAAAATCTGTCCAACACTGCCTATTAAACAGTTTATAGCAATTACACAACATAAATGTAAATGTTACATGCAACGTAACTATTACATCTATACTATGTAAGTACATTTACATTTACATTGGGCGTGTTGGACATCAAATCTATAAAAAATACATGTGTAAAAAACTGTCGGACACATCCTGTATGTTGGCCTCAAATCTATAAAAAATACATGTGTAAAAAACTGTCGGACACACCCTGTGTGTTGGACATCAAATATATAAAAAATATATGTGTAAAAAACTGTCGGACACATCCTGTGTGTTGGACATCAAATCTATAAAAAATACATTTGTAAAAAACTGTCGGACGCACCCTGTGTGTTGGACATCAAATCTATAAAAAATACATGTGTAAAAAACTGTCGGACACACCCTGTATGTTGGACATCAAATCTATAAAAAATAGATGTGTTAAAATGCTGTCGGACACACCCTGTATGTCGGACATCACGTCTATGAAAAATAAATGTGTAAAAAAACTGTCGGATACACCTTGTGTGTTGGACATCATATCTTCTTAAGCGTACCAAGTAAAATTTTTGATATATTAAAATGTGGTATGATAGGGCTACAGGCGAAGATCCACGTAAAAAAACCTAACGCGCTTTATTAGTGGCACCTCATGGGTAGTGTGGAAGACCACTTTTAATAATAATAAATTATACATTATATTAATATACGCAAATAACACGCAAATTCTAATTTCACAGCAGAAAATGCAGTTTTTAAATTTGTAATAGCAATTATTTGTAAGACATATATATATATATATATATATATATATATGGGACGTTTCACGTCAACCGGATCGCTTGTCTGCCCAAAATTTGAAGCGACCTACAAAGACGTTCGATAACTCAAAAAATTAGTCTTTACTAGTACTTTCGAAAGTCATGTGCCCTGTTTTGAAATCCAAGATGGCTGATCTAATATGGCGGCTAAAAGCCTAAAAATTGGAGAAAAATCTACATAATTTAACGTAATCATGTTTTTAAATATTGATTTAGTTTTAAAACGGTTTGGTAAGGAGTTTTCAGTATCTGTGATGTTGAATCTGGGAGCTAGTTGAAGTTTGAAACGTTCCTGGATTTTTTAAAAATAATTTGTCTTATTTCTCCTTTGG
>NW_020217273.1:0-2857 GCF_003070985.1 Temnothorax curvispinosus | reverse complement strand
CCGCTATTTTAATTTTAAAAATTCGAGAACGGATTTGTAATTAGCGCTCCAAAAAACCCCCGGATGCAAAGTTTCATTAAAATTGGTAAAGAATAATTCGTGACTTCAAGGGTTAATTTTAAAAAATATTAATTAAAGTTTAAAAAAACTGGAGGATGATGAAGCAATTCTGACTTTATATTCGTTTTCAGCGGCTTAAAATACGTAGGAATAGCATAGTCAGATCCCCAGCACAACCCACTTTTTTTTTGTGGGGCTGTGTAATTATTGTGCAACTACTTTTAAAAAATAAAACCCAAGTGGTATTTTTGTGTTCTTATTCAAGGGTCTACCTATTCCAACCCAAGTGGTAATAGCTTCTTAATTCTCTTTAACAAATTTTGAATGGTATTTATGCATAAAAGGAGCCTCTTCTCCGACTTCAATGACCTTGACATATGTTGTCAAGGTCACGCTTCTGAGTGACCTTCAGAAGGGTTTAGCCGGCGGTCATTGTTCATTAAAAAGTTATAAACAAAAAAAGTTTGAAAATTATAGCAGTTATTTTGAGTATTGGAAGGTATACCTATGTAGGTTAGTGACGCGCTATAAAAGTATTTAAGTGTTTAAAGCGCGTTAACTAACCTATGTAGGTTAATGATGCGCTTTAAAAGGATTTAAGTGTTTAAAGCGCGTCAACTAACCTACGTAGGTTTAAAGCGCGTCCCTACATAGGTTAATTGACGCGCTTTAAACACTTAAATACTTTTAAAGCGCGTCACTAACCTTACATAGGTTAATTGACACACTTTAAACACTTACATACTTTTAAAACGCGTCACTAATCTATACGCCAAAAGAATATTTCGCGTGGAAAGTGTATGCGTGAACTATTTCGACATATATTAGTCATTTATGCCTTCCAATACTCAAAATAGCTGATATATTTTCCAAACTTTTTTTGTTAATAACTTTTTAACGAATAACGACCGACGGCTAAAACTTCTGAAGGTCACTCAGGAAGGTGACCTTGACAACATATGTCAAGATCATTGAAATCGGAGAGGAGGCCCCTTTTATGCATAAATACCTTTTTTAATATTACAAAAAACCATTTTAATTACAAAGAATTATAGTAGACGTACATTACAAAATAAAAATATTTAATTAATATAAAATAAATAAATTCTTGTAAAAAAACTTAGCGCTGCTAAACTTCGAAATTTAAACATTAAAATTTAAACATTAGTACTAAGATTTTTGATTAAATAAAAAAACAATTAACATAATTTAGGGAAGAATGCGACATGAGTAAAAAAGCAGCGCCAAGATTTTTACAAAAAAATTTATTTATTTTATTTTAATTAAATATTATTATTTTGTAGGGTAGACCGGGACACGTTGTCACACATTTTTTTCAATATTTTTTGTATTTTTTACATTCAATATTTAAGAGTATTTTGATATGCCAAAATTTCGAGTGAACCCTCAGCTTCAATTGGACAGTATCGAATTTTGTGTGATTGTTACTCTACAGTTGTTACATAACAATAAATAACGACAGGTCGCTTGTAACAACGTGCCCCGTGACCGGGGCACGTTGTCACATAAAGTGTAATTGCATGCAAAATGTAATCCAAACTGTATACAACGTAAATATCAATATATTATAATGCTCTGCAATGTAAAAAAGTAAAATCCTTCACAGAAACATTTATTTTATTTCAAAAAAGTACAAAAAGCACGAAGTTTTCGTCTTAATCTAAATGGGCAAGAATTCCACTCGAATGCGCAACTTATTGATAAACATTTTTTCTTTTATAATCATGTCGGTGATTAAACATAAAATATTTTTATTCGTTATTGTCATCCGAAGATTCGCAATAGATTCTCATCAAATTCGTGACAACGTGCCCCGAGGGCATTTTTTTATTTCAAACAGCCTCATGTCCGACACGTTTGAGATATTCGTAAGGTTAGGTACTGCACGCGGTAGGTAAAAGTACATACTTTAAGATAATATAAAGGTCTATTCTGAAAAAAACATAAGCTTCATGTCCAGCACGTTGAATATTAGACAATAAAATTTTAGTTACGGTCGCAAAAAACTTTCAAGTTGATTTTACGTCAACACGGCTGGCGCAATCTCAAGACTGTAAACACACCAAAGATGGGCATACACTAACACGTTTTGGGAATGACGGGTGCTGCCCTTCGGTTATTAGTTTTTTAAATAAAGCCAAAGTGACAACGTGACCCGCGTGACAACGTGCCCCGGTCTACCCTAAATGGTACGCTAGAAAAATACTTCGAGTTAATCTCTTATTTTTCTTTGACTTACAGAAGTTTACTTCGAGTTACAGAGGTTTTCTTCGACTTTTAGAGGGTTTTTTAAGGAAATAAAAAAAATTCGAATTATAAAGGTTTTCGAGTTAACGAGGTTCGAGTTAGTGAGGTTTGACTGTGTATGTATATCATATAAATATGAGAAAAAACAATTATTTGTACGATGCAAATTTAATAAAAAATTATTCTATACTGGATGGAAAATAGACATATAATATGTTCTCATTTTTCCATAAATAAATTAACACACATTTCTTTGAATAAATTTTGCTATATTATACATATTTCTATTTCGTATTCTTATTTTATAACTATAATATGATTGCTACCTGAGCATTCGTAAGAGACACAACCTTTTTGCATTGTATGATTTAATAAAGTTACAGTCAAAATATACATTAGTCTATCTAGGTTATATCCTCACTGTTTTTCTATTATTTAAAATAACAAAGATAATTAGAGATGCTTTAGTTAGGTAAGACATCGTGTGTGTGTGTGTGTGTGTGTGTGTGTGTGTGTGTGTGTGTGTGTG
>NW_020217272.1:1318-1639 GCF_003070985.1 Temnothorax curvispinosus | reverse complement strand
TTTCGGTGTCTAGGTGTATTAATACCTTGAATTCGATGTCCACGTGTTTCAGGTTGCCGATGACGAGGTCCAGATAGTGCGCTCCGTAGTTTTCGGTGTCTACGTGTATTAATATTTTGAATTCGATGTCCACGTGTCCCAGATTGCCGATGACGGGGTCCAGATAGTGCGCTTCATAGTTTTCGGTGTCCAGGTGTAATAATACCTCAAATTTGATGTCCACGTGTCCCAGGTTGCCGATAACGAGGTCCACATAGTGCGCTCCATAGTTTTTGGTGTCTAGGTGTATTAATACCTTGAATTCGATGTCCACGTGTCCCA
>NW_020217272.1:0-1308 GCF_003070985.1 Temnothorax curvispinosus | reverse complement strand
TAGGTGTATTAATACCTTGAATTCGATGTCCACGTGTCCCAGGTTGCTGATGACATGGTCCAGATAGTGCGCTTCATAGTTTTCGGTGTCGTAATAATACGTTGAATTTTATGTCTAATTTTAATGAGATTTGTTAATTATTTTGGCTAAAATTTTGGAAAAACAAATTCGTAATTCCGACCGGCCAACATGTCGAAATTACGGATTTGTTTATCCTAAATTTTAGTCAAATTAATTAACAAATCTCATTAAAATTATGCTCGTTTTAATCAGTAAGATCAGCCGTAACCCGGTACAGAGCCGGATTTTTCATTTTGGCTCTTAAAAATTTATAATAAAAAAAGACTCGCAGCTAACCCAACCTGACACAGGTCTCCACCGTGACTCCTGCCGATTCTTAAGGATCGACAGGAGTACGGGTGCACTTTATGCACTAAATGCATTTTAAACTGCACTTTAACTGCAATATTCGTAATTATGTACATAATTTTCTTCTTGAATTTCTATTATGTACATAATTTTAATTCCCGAATTTTTATTATGCACATAATTTTAATTCATGAATTTTTATTATGTACACACGGCGTCAGAAATGCCTTTACACCAAAATGGCTGATGTGCCCCAATAGTAGCCATTTTGGTGTAAAGGCATTTCTGACGCCGTACGTGTGTACAGCTCCGGTAACTTAGCCGGTCAACTTCGACTTTATTAATTTTCATATTTTTTTATCGTTTGTTGGTCGCTTGTTGGTGATTGTTGGCCTAATTACAACGTTTGTTGGTTCTTAATTTTTTTTTAATTTAAAAAGAAAAATTAGCATTAAGTTAGTCGGAAAAATTTTATTTTTAATTTCAAAAAAGCCTAATTGATGCGTAATCGTTTGCTGATGATTGTTGGTCTAATTTTAGCGTTTGTTGGTTTATTATTAGTCTTAAAAACAAAAAAAAAACGAAAAATTATCTCACATATTAAAGTAATCGAAGATTGGTTTTTTTGCCTACGACTTAAGCTTTATTTCTATCAATTTAAGGCTAACATCTATAAAACTGCCATATGAATACGGGCCTTAACATCGGCAGAAAATCGCGAAAAGATAAAAAAACATGGTGGTTTGTGGGAAGCACACACACACACACAATAGGGGGTGCGAGGGGGGCCTTTGGCCCCCCCCTTCCCCGCACTTACCCCGCCGGTAGGCTGCGTGGACCTCGCTTTACAACATAAAGTACATGCTAAGTTGTAAAACGAAATTATACCTGGGACACGTGGACATCGAATTCAAGGTATTAATACACCTAGACACCGAA
>NW_020217271.1:0-1005 GCF_003070985.1 Temnothorax curvispinosus | reverse complement strand
CATCAATCCGGCTTGGCTAGTGGTCTTCAAAACAATTTCGAAATTTTTCAATCCGTTCACTCTCGTATTTGGACAATTCATTTATATAAATTAAGACAACATTTTGTTTTACTAAATCTCTGAAAACTTCATTGACAAATCTCTGGAAGACTGACAGAGAATTACATATGCCAAATGGAACTTCGAAAAAATTCAAAGAACTTGAAGATATTGATTAGTCATCAGGCATGCCAAATGACGTATATTTTATACAAGCATTCTTCATACGCATGAGAAAGAAGCCAAGACATCTATCAATTGTCCTCGTTCACTCTTCTCACTATCGCCACCGTCGTCGTCGCAATCGTCACCCTCAGGACAGTGTCAAAACCTCGCAACATATATTCTCTCCGATATCTCGCAACACACATCTTCCAATTCTATTCTATTCGATCTCGGGTGAGTCCCCAAAAAGATGTAGTGTGCAGTATTTATTAGTGTCACGTATATGATTATAACAAATGCGTCTCAAGCTTGAACAAGACTTGCAACTAATTCGCACGACGGCCTCAGAACTTTTTTCCGCGCAAGGACGACTGTTTTTTTCGCGATCGTTATGTTTTGGCAATAAATACAGGACACATATAAGATATTGCTCTGACTTGACAATTATTGGCCTTGATCTAAAGTTAAATATCCTACTAATTTATTAAAATTCTACATATAATTTACAAAATTTGATATATGCATGGATAAACCAAATTTAATCTTGATTTTTACTACAATTTTATTTTCTATAATTATTTGATAATTTCACAAGCAAAATATCTCAAAAATTGAATTAATATGTTAATGGATTATTTAGTACTTACAAAATTCATCATATATATAACGATGGAAAACGTTATATACGTCGCGTCGTCAAACAAGTTTTTAAATTCACGAGAACATAGTAATTGTAACACAACTTTTTTTGCAGATAATAATAGACGTACGCATATAATGGTTTATGCAAGGGTTTATGTA
>NW_020217270.1:0-1319 GCF_003070985.1 Temnothorax curvispinosus | reverse complement strand
CAGCAATTTACTCTTCTAATTTAAACGACGAAGAAGTCAAAAGTATAATACATCTTTTTACATTATATTAAAATTTTAATACCAAACACACTTTTAATTATTATATCTTAATATACATTTATAATATCTTGATATATACACGTTAATAACGTAACAAATCAATATAACGGTATGTAAAATATATTTTATACTTTTAGAACGAAAAACACTAATAATGGATTTTGTGATCGAGGGTGATCTTGCAAATGTCGACCTTACATTAGAAGGCGATGAAGGCGATGTATATGACGACATGCTTGGTAACAGAACAACAACTGTTGTGAAATTTCGGATAGTAAGCTTGATCTTATCATCTTTAACCACGTACATAGGTATTAGACCATTAATTTGCCCAAAAATAATATTCTTATTTTTATAACAGAAGAAAACATTACACCTAACATACAAAAGAAAATGCATGCAGAAAAGGCATCACTGCAGCCATCAGAGAGCTCTTCGAGCTACATGACACCAAGCACTAAACATTTCTTAGGAACAGGTACACATTAATATTTAAATAATTTATAATAATGTTATTAATTAGTAATTTTATTTAATAATTTTATTATTACGTTTAAATTAATATTTAATGTAATTGATAATGATAACTCTCCACAAACATATTTTATTATTTAATACTCTTTTTATCCTTTATAGAATCGAAGAAGACACAGCAGAGTGGAGAGAAGTTATCATTAATAAAACGTGGAAAGCGTGCAATACCTTCCAATGATGACGAAAATGAAATTTTACTGAAAACACGAAGAATTCAAAAGCTTTTTGATCAGGAAGTGGAATTGAATACATTAAAAATAGAGCATGAAAAAAAATGTGCGCTTTAAAAGAGCAGCATTTGAAAGAAATGCAGAAGCACGAGTTACGTGCAATTATAGCTGCAGCAGAAATAGCCGAATTGCAGTTAACGATCACAAAAAAGTAAAAAACTTCCACACTCAAAATTTAATGTTACATGAAATATTAGATAATAAGTTCATTTTTTGATATATTAAGTATTACGATAAAGACTGAATTCTATTGCAATTATTAAGAGATAATAAGAAAAAGAGAAATAATATATTATATTGCGAGTATAAAGAAAGATTAATTACTTTGTAAACTTAAGTATCGAAGATTATTGAAAAAAAGTACAAAAGGTTGTGAAATGGTACAAAAGGTTTATTGAAATTAGTATTAAAAATTGTTTCTTTTAGTTTTTTATTTGTTTTAAGTAAACGGTTGTTTATCTTATATAAATATAAGTGTAATACATTTTACATATA
>NW_020217269.1:0-6894 GCF_003070985.1 Temnothorax curvispinosus | reverse complement strand
TGAGAGTGGTTCGGTGGACGTGGAGATGAGGGAAACATCTGTTGGGGAAGGAGTCAGACAGGCAACCAAGCGTTCCTTGAAGGACATTGGTGAGTCTGCAACCGTTTCCTTAGAAGTGGGGAATAGGAAAAGGGTGAAAGGGAAACGAGCCGGTAGGAAGGCTGATGATCAACCAGAGAAGGATGCGGGGGTAGAACAAACCCCTGAACAAACCCCTGAACAAGGGGTAGAGGAGGAGATGGAGACGGAAGGCCTGAACGATGAACTGTAATGGCCCATACATCCATACCAAAGGTTCTTCAAGCTAACCTGAATCGCTGCCGCGCTGCCCAGGATCTCTTCCTACAGTCCATGGCAGAGCGCGGTAGTGGTTTGGGTATCGTGGCGGAACCGTACCGTGTGCCTAACAACCACCCGTGTTGGGCGTCAAGTCGGTGTGGCCTTGCTGCGGTAACGTGGAGGCAAACTGCTAGTCCCGAGCCCTGCACTAAACTAGTGGCGGGCGAGGGTTACGTTGCGGTCAAATGGGGACAGGTTGTGGTCGTCAGTGTCTACGTCTACCCCAAATAGGAGTGGGGCTGAGTTTCGGGACATCCTCAACCAAATGGGGATGTGTCTAACTAGGTTTGGTCCCGCCCCGATTGTCGTGGCTGGGGACCTCAATGCTAAATCGGCATTGTGGGGATCCCCGGTCACGAATGCTCGGGGGAGGGAAATGGAAGAATGGATGGCGGAGAGAAATCTGTTTTCTCTCAACCGGGGGAACAGATGGACGTGCGTAAGACCCAATGGGGGATCCATTGTGGATATCACGATGGTGAACCCGGAGGGATTACGCCGAGCCGAGGGATGGGGGGTGGTTGAGGATGTGGAGACAAGGTCGGACCACGAATATGTGGAGTTTTCCCTCCTGGTTACCCATCGCGAGATCGTGGAACGTCGACGAGTAGCGCGCAAGAAATTTCCGCGATGGCAGTGGCGTAAAGCGGATCGCGACCTGTTTCGTGCTGCGACGCTAACCGCTCTGTGGGAAGAGGATGTCCTGCGGAATGCAGTGACCAGCGTGGAAGACCAGGCCGAAAGGATCGGAGACATCATGAAGCAAGCATGCGATGCGGCGATGCCCCGATCCAACCCGATCCCACGCAAGGGAATGTATTGGTGGACGGAGGAGATTGCCGAGCTACGGCGCTCCTCCGTCCATGCCAGAAGGGTCTATCTCAGGGCAAGGGCCCGACAAGACCCCCTGGCAGAGGAGGAAGCTGGAGAGGGCTACCGCTCCGCCAAGCGGGCCCTCTCTAAGGCGATAAAGGTGGCCAAGGATCGCGCCTGAGAGGAGCTCCTCCAAACATTGGAGGAAGACCCGTGGGGACGCCCATACAGGATAGTTTTGAACAAGCTAAAACCCTGGGCGCCCCCCACGACGGAGTCTTTGGACCCCGAGTTTCTCGAGGATGTCGTGGAGACTCTATTCCCCGACGATGAGGGGGAAAGAATCAATGGTGCACCCGCTCCGCCTCCCGCGGAGTGGAACGAGGAGGAATTCGGGGTTACGATGGAAGAGCTCCAGGCTGCCGCTAGGAAACTGAAGGCGGGTAAAGCGCCCGGGCCCGATGGCATTCCCGGAAAGGCGTGGACTTGGACCACCGGGGAGCTAGCCGAACACCTTAGGGCCCTTTTTACCAGGTGTATGAGGGAAGGCCGGTTCCCCAGCCAGTGGAAGAGGGCCAAGCTGGTCCTCATCCCCAAGGAGGGGAAGCCAGCAGACCAGCCGTCGGGTTATCGTCCGATATGTTTGCTGGATGAGACGGGAAAACTGTTCGAGCGGGTGATCGCTGCCCGTCTCGCCCGGCATCTGTCCCGGGAGGGTCCGGACCTCAGTGAGGCCCAGTATGGCTTCCGGGAGGGTAGATCGACCATGGATGCGATCGCAAAGGTCCGAGCCCTCTTGAAGGCCGCGGCGAAAGAGGGCAGGGTGGTTCTGGGTGTCTCGTTCGACATCCAGAACGCGTTTAACTCCCTGCCCTGGCCGGTAATTAGGGAGGCGTTGGAACATCACGATGTGCCTCCCTATTTGATAGCGGTCCTCTACGACTACTTCCGGGACAGGAACCTACTGTACGTGGACCAGGACGGTAACCTGATGGTCAGGCTGGTTGTGAGGGGCGTACCCCAGGGGTCGGTACTCGGTCCACCATGGTGGAATCTGGGGTACGACTCCACACTTAGAACCCCTCTCCCCCCCGGGTGCTGGTTGAACGCTTTTGCGGACGACACCTTTCTGGGGGTGGAAGGGGAAACATGGGAGGAGGCCCGGAGAAGGGCTAATGTTGCAGTGGCGTGCGTAGTGGCCGCAATAAAAAGATTGGGACTCCGGGTGGCCCCCCAAAAGACCCAGGCCGTCTTTTTTCACGACGGTTCTATGGGAAAGCCGCCCGGAGTCCACATTAAAGTGGAGGATGTCCGCGTTCCGGTAGGGGCCTGTATGAAGTTACTGGGCCTCTGGCTTGACGGCACCTGGGGCTTTGGCGAGCATTTCGCTCGCATAGCCCCCAGAATGATGGCTACAGCCAATAGCCTGGCTCGGCTGATGCCGAACCTGGGGGGGGCGAGCGGATATGCTCGCCGGCTGTACGTTGCGGTGGTGCAGTCCGTGGCGCTCTACGGTGCCCCAATTTGCGCGCCCAGGGCGGCTAGCTCCGCCCGCATCAAGGCCCAGTTGAACCGGGTCCAGCGGGTGATTGCTATAAGAGCGTCGCGGGCATATCGCACCGTGTCGCATGCCGCGGCGACGGTGCTGGCCGGACTCCCGCCCCTCGAGCTGGTGGCGGCTTGTCACGCCGAGGTGTATAGGCGGACAAGACTGCTGCAGATACCGAGGGGCAAGCAGTGGGACAAGGCCAGCAGAGTTATCAAGCTCCAGGCCAAGGCGGTCCTGATAGAGAAATGGCGTCAACAGCTGTCCAATCCTGCCGTGGTTAAATACGGCAGAAGGACCGTCGACGCCGTCTTGCCCCACCTAGACGAATGGCTGGGTGGACGGGGACGCGGACTAACGTTCAGGGCGACGCAGGTGCTCACCGGGCACGGATGCTTCGGTGAGTACCTGTGTCGCATTGGAAAGGAGGCGGACACCAGATGCCACCACTGTAACGAGACGAGGGACACGGCGCAGCATACCCTGGAAGTATGCCCCGCTTGGGACGAGCAGCGCCGTGTCCTACAGGGGGAGATAGAGGTAGATCTTTCCCTCCCGGCTGTCGTGGCGGAGGCGGTCGGGGAAGTAGAGAAGTGGCGGGCATTCCTTGCCTATTGCGGCAAGGTAATGTCAGCCAAAGAAGATGCGGAGCGCGTTCGTCGCGAGCAGTACGATCATGCCGCGGCGAACGCGCAACAAAGATAGATCGTAGGTCAGGACTGACCTATGACGCCCCAATTGGGGTGATTTACGCGGTCCTCAGACCGCACGTACAGGTAGAGTGCACCCTGCAAGACTCCTCCTCTGACGAGGGGGGGCCCGCAGTATTAGGGCGGTGGGCTGTCGGCTGACAGTCAGCCAATTACGCCCCTGTACACAGGGAAGGGTGGCGGAACGGGGTGGTGTCTGTTCCGCCACGTTAGATGAATTAGGGCTATGCCCAGAGCAGGGAGCAAATCAGTTCAGCGCAGGGGGTGTCCAGATGCATACACTAGTTCCTGGGCACCCCTACCAATGCGCAGGTAGAAACACCCGTGAGGTTTTAGTAGGTAGGTCACGCGAGGCAGACTCGCGAGGCAGACTACCTCTATAAACAACTGTCCGGCCGGACGGGGCCGTGAGGGAAGAGCCTTTGCTCCCCCGACCGTCCTATGGGAAGGAAAACCCAGACAGAAAACCGGGGGTCCGGTCGCCCTGCTTAGGAGTCCGTCCAGTCGGGTCACCCCGGGTCTAGGCCCGGTACATCCCCGGCTGCACGGACTCCAACGGCCGGTAGGGGTTGGCGGCCCTGACTGCAATCGCCCGGTCGGCCGGGACCGCTAGGGGGGAGTTTCTACTCCTCCCGCCGGCCTAGAGGAAGGAAAACCTCAATAAAAAACCGTGGGGGTAGGTCTTGAATCGCTCGACCATTGCACGCCGGTGCCCCGGCGGGTCGGGTGATTCGGACTCGTTAAGGGGGGAGCGGGCCTCTCTCGTCCATTGCACGCCGGTGCTCCGGCGGGGCGGGGGAGGTTTTGCTGGGGTCTTCTAGGGGATCCGGGTGGGAGGTCCTCACCTCCGAGGCGCGCAGGGATGTCGTCTCGCCAAGGAGGTGGGAAGACCCTCGTCTCATTACCCATTGCACGCCGGTGTTCCGGCAGGGGAGACGGGGGTAACCCTCTTTCGAAAGTCTCTGTACGTGGTGCAGGGACGACCGGAGGAGAGGCCCGTGTTGGGGACGTGCACATCAGGGACGTGGTCCCGCGGTGTCCCCAACACGGAGGGCAGTCCCGAGCCGCTCCGACGTATTTGGGCTGCCTGGGTGGGTGACCCGTCGGGCCGCTGGGACATATTCCCAGGTCGGGGCCGGCGGTTCTGGTCACCAGACGTAAGGGCCGGTGACGAGTACGGAGTCCGTTGGGTCGACGGTGGCGCGGGCGCTCCGTGTCCCCTGCTCGTGCGTGGCGGGGACCGGGATCGAGCGTGCTCGATCGGGGCCGGGATCGAGATCTCTCGGCCGGCCACCCCTCGTTGCGTGCGGGTGGGGGTGGCGGGGTTCTTTCGTTGGCGTCGGCCGGCGGACGATGCCTCAGGGGTCGGGGGCGGTCTCTGGGGGTCCTTCGGGGTTTTCGGAGGGCGCTCTCGATACGGGTACGGCGAACCCGGGGGTACCCGAGGGCTCGGGCGGGCTGGGCTCGTGAGGCGGGTGATGCCAACCAGCCTAGGGGAAGGATACCCCGAAAATAAACCAAACAAAACCTTTATGGATAAATGTCTTATGAAGGAAAAACGCTTACAGGTCCAGGGGAGTCAGATACCCCAGGCCCGGCGGACGAGAGATGGTCTCAGGAGCAACGGCCTGGTCTCTCTCCGTCGTTAGCCAACGACGGGCATAACTATTCAACAACTGCATCGTTGAGGGCGAGCGGTGCAGCGGTAGGAGCGATCGCTCATACCACCAGATAGGGTGGTATTAAAGAGGCAGGGAAGGCGACCGATTCGTCGTCCTTGGGGGGAATTAGTCCCTCTCTGTCCGATTATGAATCGGAGCCGGAGCACCGAGCGACGAAAAAAAGGACGAGGAGAAAGGACGAGGAGAAAAAGGAGCGACGAGAAAAGGAATACGTTCCTCTCCACCACGTCTGACTCGGAGCTCGATTTGGGTAAGGGTGGTAACATTAGATCACACCCGAAAAAGATGAAGGATGAGTAAGTCGCCTCTCCTACTGAGACAGCGGCTAGGGAGTACGACCACCTCCCGAGTAAGAATGATCGTCAATCAAGTGACGAAGAGGACGACGACTGCATCGAAGTAGTCGAGATGGTCCGGGAGGAAAAGTCTCAGCCCGCGGACAGCCTGCCCAAGGAAACCTTCAGGCGCGCACAAGGGATGCTGGAGGAGACCAATGAGAAATTGACCAAGATGGGCGTTACGCTAAGTATAGCGAAGAGAAAAGACGCACGAGGTTGTCCCCCCAAAACCGGGACTTACTACCTGAAGCAACTCGAGGATGCGAGTAATAAGCTTATTGCCCAGGCTCAGGAGTTGAAGACGTTGAGGGACAATATGGTTCCGGCGAACCTGTCCCACAGCAGGAGGCTTGCGGAAAAGGTGGCGACTGAGGAGTTCAAAAACGCCCCATCCGCAACTCTCCCCAGCGAGGTGTTCGAAGTTATTAACAGCATCGATTTGGTCGCGGATAAGTCCACGAACCTGAAAGGTGAACACCGAGGCCTATTGAATATGGGTGCGGCCCGCATCAAGGCTGCGGTGACAGCTCTTGTCGAAAGGTATGAGGCCCCGGAGGTGGGCTTGACAAGAGATGTAGAAATGGAATCTCTAAGAGAGCAATTAACGGCTCAGGAAAAAGAGATGAAGACCTTGCGACGTGAGAGGGCACGAATGGAGCAAGCGCGACACGAAGAACGGACTCAAAACGAGTCCCTTCAAAAGGAACTGCGTGAGCTCCGCTCTGAAATAGAACGTCTTAAGTCGCAACGGGCTCCTGAGGAAAGCGTACATCCACCGTCATCGACTAGGTCGAGGCCAGCTCTTGACAGGGAGGCTGGCAAGAGGCTTCTTTCACCGGCGTTTACCACATCGTCGGAGGTCGAGGATGAAGACATAGAGATGGCCGAGACATTCGGCGTTGAGATTAACCGCCCGGTCGAAAAGACGAAGGATGGGGATGAGAACGCCTGCACAAGGGATAAAGTTCTCGCAGACATTAAGGAGAACGGAATGCCCCCTGCGATCCGTCCATTGGTTCAGGGAGCCAGGCGGATCATTGATCCCGCGATCCCTGCCGCAGGATCGAGAGGAAATACCCCCGGCACAACAACTGCCACCTCAACAATGGAGGATAGACTAGCAAAAATGCTGGTCCTCTCCATTGAGGAAAAAGTGAAGAGGATGAGCGATCAGCTGATGGAGCGTGTCAATCGAATGGTCGCCCCTCTTGCACCTAAGGGAGGAACAGCCCCCTCTCAGATAATCGCGAAACCGTCTCTCCCGGCGCGCGTGTCTGATGTACAAGATCAGAACGGGGGGGGGAAGCCCGCGGATGGGAACGAAAGGACCCTCGGAAAAAAGGGGAGGAAAAAGAAGAAAAAGAAGGGCAAGAAGGGGACAAAGGGGCAGTCCGCTCCTGCAACGGCTGCATCCGTCGGAACACGGACGCAAAGGCCGGGACCCGCGAGTGCTCTTGCCGTGGAGG
>NW_020217268.1:0-3089 GCF_003070985.1 Temnothorax curvispinosus | reverse complement strand
GATCTGTATCTAGCTAAATTTTTAAATACTTCAGCAAAACCGTTCTTTCCGTGCAGTAAGAGCATCAATATCCCGGCATAAACTTTCCTACCGTCATTTTGATTAGGCGACCTCAATCTACGAAAAACATCACAAATCTTAATTTATTAAATTAGTCGTTCAATCCTGACATATCTCATTAATTAGACTAGAGATCGCATCTCGATTTTTAGCTGTGAGTTAATTATCCACCGAATTATTGCATATCTTACACTGTAATAATCGAGAGAAACGCAGCGGCGTTTACATTGCGACTCGATGCACTTAAACGAGGTACATATCTTGCGCAAAACGCTCGCATAACTCGCATAACTCGGCTCGCGTAATCGTGAGCGAGTAAACAATTATCGCAGTAATGGTTCGGCGGGTCCCGTACAAACAGTCAATCAGCGTGTTTGTTATCCGATTAGCGGCCGCGACTAATGCGATCTTATTGAGCGAGAGCCCTTCGAATCGATCGACGGGCCCGGGCCGGCCTGAGATTTTATCGAAAACAACGGGCTTGAGGTTGTTTTAGACCTCTCTTCCACTTCACGATTCTGTCAGGCGGAACGTTGCACTTCCATTCCAATCGCGTGGCTTAATCGCTCCAAATTAATCCTTCAGACCGATCATTCTGGCGCATTAAACGCGTTAGAAAGATCGTGTTTCATTATTTAAAATGTTCAAGAGATTACCTTTAATTCTACGTTAATTGTACATGTTATCTGCAATTACGAGTTATAAATTAAAAGTAACTACGTCCTGTGTAAATTATTTATATCTATAAATTAACAATAAGGATGTTAGCCACAGTGGCTAGTTGGATTGAGTAAAAATCTTTGTTTAGAAAATTCCAAAATTTTTTTAACACTATTGAAGTTGTTATATTTACTTAAAAGAGCTCATGCATTTTATGTTCCATCTTCATTAATTTAAATATATAATTTTTAAACGTATGTGAAATATAGATTTTATAACGTATAAATAAAAAATTAATTTTTTAAATAGTGAGAAATATATTGTAGATATAACGATGGAAAATGTTAAACGCGAGAAATCAGACTTTTCTGTATAAGAGCATAAATCTCGACACTTAGTGCATCGTGCGACCAGACTTGGTACTTATTTCTCGCGCGAACTAGGCGGACCTTAATGGAGCCGTTGTGCTGCACACGCGTTTTCTTGCGGAACCAAGTAAGCAGCTTATAACGTGCAGCCGTGCCGTCTAGAACAGCGGCAGAGTGGTGAGAAACAGCGGAAGCGGGTAGAGCTAGCTTTTGGCAGGCTCGCCCCCGATATATCCGGCAGAAATTTTTCTCTTTCTCTGTTCTCCGAAGCGCGTTGCCCGCCAGCGCGGCGTCTCAGCCTAAGTTGTCGAGAAGTTCTCGATTATATTGAGTGTCCCAGCTTCTAACTGTTCTACTTTCATCGGCGAATGTCCGAGAAAACGTAAGGAACATCCTCGATTGCCTGTTCTTGCGGATGCCGTAGGTAGTTTTACCTTGATTGTTAATTCCCTTACGGGAAATCTTAGCCTTCGTTTCGTTTCAAGTTGTACTTTGGCAGTATTTTAATTCGAGAAAGAATCAAAAGAAGAAATATAGAAGCTCAAAGCTGAATATCAAAAAGTTAGGAGGGGAAATGGGGGTGCGCAATCATAAATTTTCTCTTTAAAGGGAGAAAACGGGCTTCAAATTGATCAAAGAATCAAAGATGAAAGAAAGTTCCGAAACACCTATATGTATTTATCAGCGATGCTGCATTATATATAGGGCACTCCGCTACGCGAACGAGATTGAACGAGACGACAGCTGCAAAAATAGATGTAATTTCTTTTTCGATATGAGGAATAAACAAATTCAGTTTGCGCAACGGCGCACTTACAAAAATACATTCTGCACTTTTCTTTTTCCTTCGTTTATTCCCGACGCAAGGAGAAAAGTTCACGTTTCTCGCTTTTGACGTGATTCGATGTGGTTGTAGCGAGCGAGCGAGAGAGAGAGAGAGAGAGAGAGAGAGAGAGAGAGAGAGAGAGAGAGAGAGAAAGAGAGAGAGCGCAAGGAGCCTTAAGAAATACGCGATGCGCGCGTATCACGAAGATTACGATTTTGCATAATGGACCTAATATCGGGTGGTATGAAATTTGAGCAGCTCAGGCGAACGCTTCGATATCCGGGGGGAGGGTGGAAGGCCTCATCTCTATTTGCAGAAAACAATGCCCAAATATGCCGACACGCGAAACCCGGACGCGGCAAACTGCCACATATGTAAAAGCACGAGATGCAGCGTTCGTGAGACGCCCGGAGCGTCGCCCGAAGCGCGATAAGGAGCCGGGGTTTACGTAAACTGATAAACCATCTATGATATCCCGTATGATATGGCATATCGATATCCTGTCTGCAACATGAACACAAAAATATCCGAGAGCAAATTAATCGATGTCGATTTCTCATTTCTCATTGATCCGCCACGAGTCTAATTTTATATTCCCGCATATTTATTATTCATTACTGCATGTCTGATATGCATCAAGAATGTTACTTGCTGTTTAAAAATTTTGCATTTGACAGTGTGATAATTGATTCTTAAAATAGCGATATCTAAGGGCGCATTATTAATTTATTTATTGAATTATTGACGCGCCTTGAGGCGAAAGAGAAAACGAGATTACGAGGATAAAAATAATTCGATATGAAGATTCACAATTATATGACAGTCATCCAAGCGGACTTTTATACTTCAACCTTTTGCTATAAGTATTTCGTAATGCTAAGATGCTGGAGGATTCAATCGAAGAATAAAATTTATTAGAAGGTTAAACATAGACAAGAAATTTGAACCAAATGTAGACAAACTTTATAATCTAAAGGGTCATGTTAAATATAAAATTGTATGTGAAGTACCTAGTTGCTGACGTTCCTGATGATGAGTCGAATTCAGTCTTCTCTCGAATGTCTAATCGTGGTTTTTTTTCGATATTAATAGTCTTTCTAATATTGGATCTCAAAATTTTTTTATTTCAGATTTTTTTTATTTCTTTATTTTACGATATCTTTCTCGGAAATTCA
>NW_020217267.1:0-3030 GCF_003070985.1 Temnothorax curvispinosus | reverse complement strand
GGCAGCGAGACAGCTGACGCTATCGCTGAGATAATTCGAGATAGCGGGAGGTGCCCTAGTAATCTACAAACCGACATGGGGAAGGAATTTTACAACACCGACGTGCAACGTCTCGTGAGAAAACACGGCATCAATCATTATTCCACGTATTCGGTGATGAAGGCGTCGGTCGTCGAGCGATTCAATCGCACGTTAAAAAACAACATGTGGAAAATGTTTACGCTCAATGGAACTTACAAGTGGGACGACGCGTTATTGCGACTCGTGTCGGATTACAACGCGCGCAAGCATCGAACGATCGGCATGCGACCCGTCGACGTTACCCCCGCGATCGCCGAAAGACTCTTGGCTACGGTGTACAGCGCGATAAAGATCGCGGGCCCGGCAAAGTTCAAAACGGGTAACTCGGTACGCGTCAGCAAATACAAAACAATTTTCGAGAAGGGTTACACGCCGAATTGGACCACCGAGGTGTTTAAGATCGTTAAAGTGCAGCATACCAATCCCGTAACCTACCTACTCGAGGACTATCGTGGAAAATCCGTCGCTGGAGCGTTCTACGAGTACGAGTCGCATCGCGCGACTTATCCTGACGTGTATCTCGTGGAGAAAGTACTGCGCAGGAGGGGCGACGAGGTTTACGTGAAATGGCTGGGATTCGATGGATCACACAACTCATGGATACACAAGGACAATGTGATTTAATTCGTGCAAACTGTATTTTATTCTTAATATAAAAATGATACATGTAAAGTGTTTGAAATATGTAATACATATACAGTATATAATAAAAAAATATTCAATACTAAATACATGTGCGATATCTCTATTAATATCCCTTCTCATATATAATACGATATTTACTCGAGGACTATTTCTTACATACATACATATATGTTATACTACATACATTACATACATTATATTACATTATATACGGTAATGTCCCCACGGCAACGTATCGGTCGAATCCGGCACGATATATCGCTTATCGTCGTACGGACTCAGAGCAATTTTCGTCTCGCTAATAGTGTACACTTCGTGCATTTTTGATCGTATGCACGACTGCGGTCGAGTCATTTCGATCTCATCGTTCAGACATCGCGTGTAGTCGTCTAATGTGATGGTGCGCGCGATGACGTTACTTTTGACACCTTTCGCTTTTTTACAATCTTTTTTGCCATCGACTCGCAAGGCGTACATTTTCGCCCTAAGTCCAACGAATTCGGTCATAATGGCCCCATTGTTTTCATCCTTCATCAAGCCCGGCACTTTTTTTATTGACGAGAGGCATATTATAAGCGTTATCTACCGCATAGTCACTTGTGTCGAACCGGGCTATATCATGTTTCATGTTCTCGTACGCGTCGTCGCACTTGATATGATAAATCAAACTGTCCGTGTCGGTATACATGATTCTACACGAGTCGCGGTACAGGGGAGACATGTAATCGTGATGAAATTCATATAAGCACACCTTCGACAAGTCGAGGATGCACATGCCGACGTAGATCGGTTTGTCGAATTTCACCTCGAGTTTGCGCAGTTCGATGGCTACCAGATTTTCTGAAAACACGCTACTGCTGTGGAAATTTGGTCGCGCGATCATTGCGTCCGCGCCGTATCTACCCTTTCACGTCGTCACTAATTTTACATCGACGTGGTTTCGTACATTCTCCATTGTTTTCCCAAAAACAGCGTTATTCATTAATTTATATAATGTTTTTTCGAACTCATTTTTGGCTTGTGTTCTGAATTTTGTATTGAGTTCGATGTAAGAACGGAGCCACTCAGATTGAGCGAATTGCAATACGCGATGTATTTTAGTGACGCGAAGGCCATGACGCATGCACTGCTGTAGATTGCGATAATGGATGACATAACGCTCCTTATCGTGCAGCGTGGCGAGAAGTTTGTCCTGCCGTTTGCCGGGCGGTTTATCGCGCATCGGACAGAACGGTAGGTCAGCGTGCGCGTCATGTTTATCCTGCGGATTCTCGAGATCGACCTCGAGAATATAGCCCGTAGGCGAATCCAAAGCGATCGCGTTAACGTCGAATTTTGACGCGTCTTCGACCCATCGAAACTCCGCGTAGGGCAGTCGCTTACACATCGCCCAACCGTATAAGTTGTTGACATCGAAGTACATTAGGTACGACGACGGTTTCGATGAATCGTACGACTCCATATACTTGTTGTTGGCCTTCGCGTATCTGCTGGAACATTGACTCAGGCCGCCGCGTATACCACGTTCGATAAACATGACCATGTCAACGTCGGTCAGCAGTTCAAAATTGATACGCGTATGTTTCAACATGGCGTCTCACGTAAAGCCTGGTAAAGTGTAGTAGTACGCGGGATCAAGTCCGTAACTCGCGACGCAGCTGTCGCGGAAATTTTCAAACACGTCGGCCAACAGCAAGACATCGGTTTTCAGGTATAGATCGCTGTATTCGCCCAGGGTTCGAACGGAGAATCGTTGCCATATGTTCGCGGCGTGCGCGTAATCGCTTTCGGATACGGTGTCACTGGTCAAGGAACTGTAAAATGAATCGCGCGGCGGTAAACACGTATCCTCCTGCTTTTCGACGCTGTCCACATATTCGTATGGAAAGACACCTTTTCGCGTCAATAATTCGAAATCGTTGTCGGATAACGTGGAAAATTTTGATCGTATAATTTTTAATTTATCATTATCTAGGAAGGATGCCAATTTTGCGAGACTCGCGCTAAGAAATTTGGACGAGTCGATAAATCTTAACTTTATATCGTTTCGCGAATCAGATTTTTCCGCGGTGTCTTTTACGTGTTTAGTAAATGACATGTACTTTTCCTTTGTTATAGGCAGTACATCGATTGAGCCTTCGAACGCGGCAGCTATCTCCTTGATAATAAAGTGCGCGTCATAGCCCGACAGATTGTGAAATATTACTGGGATGAAGTGAGAATTCTTATAATTCAGATTGCACGTCGAGTGTGCTGGACCTCTGTACCGCCCGGTCAGGTGGCAATGATCGCGCACTTTATTAT
>NW_020217266.1:0-1309 GCF_003070985.1 Temnothorax curvispinosus | reverse complement strand
TATAATGTTGTAAGGTAACGGTGACATCGCGTGACAGTGCGAAATTATCGCCGGCAGACGTGTGTCAACAATGTGACAAGGATACACCCGACACACAATGCATTACAAAGAAGTGCGCGTTGTCGCCGTTGCAGCGCGGCGTGACCAACGTAATGATAGATTTATGCCTAGTCCGTAAATGCGCCGCGAGATGCGCGCGATCCTGTTTCTAATGAAGACTAATGGCAATCCCGTTGCGCAACCCGAACGGACATGTTCGTAAGAAATGTCTAATATCATGAATCCTGATTCTAAAATATCTGCTCTGCGCTCTCCCCGCGGTGATTCAGCATTCGCGATCGTTAATTATCGCTACTTGACGCGAAGAATTGCTACTCCGGTTCGAAGTTTGCCATTTGTAAAAGTCACGGACTACTAAACGCGCAAATCTAATAAGACGAAATTATGCATTCGATATACTGGGTGCCCGCTGGAAACTACTTTTTGTCTTGTCTAATGTCATAACACTATTTTTATTCATATTGAAGTCCATAACGTATCACAGCATTTTCTTTCATTTTCTTTTACCGTAAAACATCATAAACAGTTTTCTTTTAACATTCAATTACTTATTTTTAGTTTTTAAATATTTTTAAATCTTTTTAATGAAATAAATAAATTATATTTTATCCTTTTCTTCAGTTAAAAGAAGAATTAAAGATAAGAACAAAAGATAAAATTATAGATGGAGAAATGTTCTTTACGTCAATTGTCGTCATTACAAGTAAACGTCAATTTCACGTTGTCGTCATCACAAATAAATATGGAAATCTTTCATACCTCTGTCAAAGCAAACTGAATTCACCTAATAATTACTTATATTTCCTATTATTTATTTCAAAGAAATCAAGATAATTATAAAAATTTCTTATGTACTTTTACCCGTACTTTTATCTGGATGTTGACATTTAACAATTGCACTAAGTTTGCAATTTCCTAAGGTTAATTAGAAAATATAAACATTTCCTTATAGCCCTTATAAGAAAAGAGAACTGTCTTAGCTTGAAACACAATCGATCTTGGAAGTAAATAGTCCTCTGCAAATATAATATAAAAAATCGAAGTAAAATTATTGCAGAAATTAATCTGCGCAGATGAAAATGGACACGCGGTAGACGTCCATGGTTCTGCGAAAAGTGGTTTGTGTTTAGAACGTGATGTATTACGATGTCATCGAAATAAATTAACTGACGATAGTTCTCGCGTTGGATTTATGTGCGAGGTCCGCGGCGGACTTTTCGATTGCATTAGAATCGGGAAATTAACGATA
>NW_020217265.1:0-5071 GCF_003070985.1 Temnothorax curvispinosus | reverse complement strand
ATTTCTGAGGAATTTCCTTTGGTCTTCGCGTGAAGATCCTTGGTTGACGAGTCACCACTTTGAGACTTGTCCGATTTTTATTTATCGGGTTCCTCAAACGTGGGTTTAAAAGTTGGTGATTTCTTGGCTGTGACACTGCATGTCGTTGTAATATGATGCATCTTCTCGAGGAAGTCGTCCACTGTTTCAACTCCCAGTGAGGCTAATGACGCTGCTGTACCTTTGATGGCTGTATTATTGATCCCATCAATGAGGCAATGAATAACGCTATCTTCCGGCAGTCGGAGACATTGTAACATGGTTATTTTTTCCATTGCGTAATCTTGAAAACTTTCTTTGGAGAAAAGCCATTTACGTTCTTTTACCTTCTTCATGACGCTTCCGAAGATAATTCTTCTCTTGAAACGACGGATTATAGCTGCTTTAAAGTCCGGCCAGGACCTGATAATAGTACCGGAACTCAGGTCGAACCATCTGCGAGCTGTTTTACTCAATTTTGACGTAGCTGCTGACATCATTGCAACAGGTGGCAATCCATGGATGTCTGCAATACTTTCAATCTTCTCTATCCAGAGCTCTATGTTTTCCTGTTCAGTACCTTCAAACTGGGGTATCTGTGAGACCAAAAACTTGGATGCGTTCGTCGTTACAGACGAAAATTCTGATGTCTGCGAACTATTAAAAATTCCTGGAAAATCAGTTAGTCTCTGTCTTCCATTCATAGCATTGTGACTAGTACTGGTCATTACACGTTCGAACATCTCTTGTTGAGACTTTATCATATCTTGCTGAATTCTGTCTCGTTCTTGTTGTGCTCTCATCATTTTTTGTTGTGACCTCATTTGTGCTGCTACTATATCACATAACTGTGTGATAACCGGATCTCGGCTGGGAATCTGCTGGGACGTTATTGGTAAATCCGTTTCGTTTGCTCGCCTTTGTGCCAGCGGCGACGACGTCTGTCTATTCTGCGTAGAAGAACCCAAAACTTGTTGTGTTTTCTTTGATGCTGGTTGGTTCATCTGAGGGTTCATTTGTTCCTCTTGTGTGAAACCCAAAAACGGAGATGACACTGAGTGAACGGCTGGTGTTGAAGAACCACGGGCTTGTTGTGTTCCTTCTTCTAGCAATGTCGGTGACAAAAATGTTCTGTTCAGTGGTGAGCCAAAAGGTACGTCAAAGGCTACTGAACGAGTTTTCCGTAGGCCTAAATCGATGAGTATGTCCATGCATCGACCATGATTATCGGGTATGTTTTGCCATCCTTGACCGCGTAGCTTTTCTTGTAACTGCGGTAGAGTGAGTTTCTCTAACTGCTCGCGTGTGTACATCTTGAGTCTTCTATCGAACAATCGAACTTGCTCGAACTCGAACGCACTGCGTCGAAGCTTGTTTGAACTTGTCCGTACCGGTCACGCGCTCGTGCACCAAGATGGCGGATATACGAGGCGAAAAATGCGGGAACGGCGAAAATGGCGCGTACTTTTCACGCAATATTTAAAATGCGCACGGTACTTGGAGACCGCGATATAATGTCCACGAATAATTTCTGCTCAGCTCTCAGCAACGGCGAGAAATGTTCGCGTGATATCCCGCACAGCTCTCAGCAACGGCGAGAATGAATTAGAACTTCGCACAGCTTCTGGCAACGGCGAGAATGTTCGAGACCGGTTTCCCGCACAGCTCTCAGCAACGGCGAGAATGATCGGGAACGATTTCTCACACAGCCCTCGGCAACGGTGAGAATGTTCGAGAGTGTTCGAGAACGTTTTTCCGTACGCGTGTATCGGCGAGAAACGTTCGAGAAAAAACTTCCGCACAGCTTCCGGCAACGGTGAAAATTCTACTCAGCACGTGGCAACAGCGAAATCTCACTCAGCTCTTAGCAACGGCGAAAAGTAGATTACCGCGCACGATGTAGCGCGTTTTATTCCCGCGGAACGTCTCGGAACCGAAAGGTGAAAACCGAATGCTCGAGAACGCGACGATCGAAAAGATAATATCCCTTATCTTATCCCACTTCTGAACTGTAAGGGATGGCCGGCTAGGCCACAGGTTATTGCAGGGAACCAACGGGCAATAGCAAGGCCGGTATATTGTCAGGATAGGAAATATGAAGGCGAAGTGAAGGGGTACACTAGGGGTATATTCCTCGATGCTGAAAGGCTCTTTATTGCGCACTCGGGTACAAAAGATCCGCGACGACCGCACGCGACTATCTCGGGCGAACGCCGGAACACGAATCCTCGTCGGTAGCCGCTGCTACCGGATAGTACGTCATATCCTACTCGCTTGGAGGGGGTCAGCCAATCACCACACAGGGCGTCGCTGGGGTTGTCTATTAGGGCGCTGGTGTAGTGTGCTAGGGACGCTGGTGTCTTACGGCGCGAGGCGCGCATGCGCGGAGCGCCGCTGTGGTAACGCTTGTAGCGCGGGAAATTCAAACGCTGAATACTACCTTAGAGTACCTTTACACTTTTGTCAATTATACAAGTGCGTTTTTCCCACTTTTAATTCCTGCCAGCTCCTAACATAGACAAACTTAACTCAAGTGACATGTATCTAACCTAAGTGGTAGCTTTATATCTTTTTCACAAAATTATATTACCTAACTTAACTCAAGTGACATGTATTTAAAATTTAAAGATGTAAAATCTTTATTTTCTTCTTCACAAAATTATGTTACCTCACTTAACTCAAGTGACATGTATTTCAAAAAAAGATGTGAAATCTTTAAATTAAATTGCGCCAATTATAAAGAGAATATGTATATTGCTTTGAAAAATAATTGTTATGCAACTACTTTAAAGAAATAAAACCCAAGTGGTATCTTCGTATTCTTATTCAAGGGTCTTCCTATTCTAAACCCAAGTGATAATAGCTTCTTAATTCTCTTTAACAAACTTTTAATATTACAAAGAATTATTTTAATTACAAAGAATAAAAAAGTAACAGTACAAAATAAAAATATTTAATAGTAGGTAAGCTAGGCCGATTCTAAGCCATGGGGCAATGAGGGGGGGGGGTGAAGGGCGAGGGAGAACCGTGGGCGGGGGGAACCGCGGGGGGAGGGGGGAACCGCATGTTTTGGGCGTCGCGGGGGAAGGGGAGGGGGAACCGCGTGTTTCGGGCGCCGCAGGGGAAGAGGGAAGGGGGAACCGCGTTTTTCGGACGCCGCGGGAGAGGGGGAGGGGAAGCCGCGTTTTTCGGCGCCGCGGGGCGGGGGGGGTCTGCGTTTTCCGGCGCCGCGGGGTGAGGGGGTCCGCGTTTTCCGGCGCCGCGGGGCGACCGCGTTTCCGCCGCGCCGCGGGACGAGGGGAGATCCGCGTTTTCGCCGCGCCGCGGGGCGAGGGGGGATCCGCGTTTTTGCCGCGCCGCGGAGCGTTCGCGTTTTCGGGCGCCGCGGGGCGAGGGGACCCGCGTTCGCGTTTCGCCGCGCCGCGGAGTCCGCGTGACGTCACACGGCACGCTCGCGTTATCTCCCCCTCGTAGATGTTTCTTTCCCGTCCCCCCATTTGTCTTCTTGTTTGCGCGGTCTCTCTCGCTCCCGTTCGCGTTCACGCTCACGATCGCGTTTAAATAAATTTATATTATACATAGAAAATTTGCTTACCACCGCAGGATTTGAACCAGAAATCCCTAACTCTTGAGTCAGTCACCTTCAGAATTCAGACCATTGTCTCTTAATTTACACAATAATATGTATACACTAAAATACTGCAGGCTATTTACACAGGCTATTTACACAGTTAAAATTTATATAAAAACACACATAGGACACAGATTACACGGTGAAATCAGATATAATGGGTCTCTACAAGATGAACAAAAGAGACCATCTATGAGGATATACGGACATGTGTCATGTCTGCGAACAGCGTATAACATCGAGAACAATCCGTGTATTCTGACAATGCATGACGCACAAAACTTCATATGTTCTGGAGTAAAATAAAAGTAGATGCAACACATCTTTGTCAGAGGGTGTAAAATATTCACTTCTGCTTGATTCAACACTCTGAAAATTTTGTCCGGAATATCCTCATCAGCCATTTCACTATCATAACACGAATCGTCCGACAATAATGCTTCATCATCAACTTCCATTTCTTCCTCGTCATTCACTTCCATTTCTTCAACGTTTGCTTCAACTTCCATTTCATGTCCTTCAAACTGTAATTCTTCGAAATCCATTTTTACAGAACGTTGTAAGCCTCAAAAGGCGCAATACACGGTGCTGCTGTTAAAATCACACAGTGCAGACAGTACAAACAGTCGCGACACTTGAAATTTTTCGACAAGACAAACACATCCGAACACTATCAAGCATGCCAACCGACTCTTACTTCCAGTCCTCGACTACTGAGCGTACCTTCAAATTCATCCTTCTACATTTCACTATTGTCACATTGTTTGTTTATCATATCTAATTTTATCTCAGCATCCATACAATTGCGCCTTCCGAAAAATCTGCGATGTGCAGTTTTGCACGTGTGCAATGAAGTCACCGCGAGACACGTATGTTCTCGAAAACGATATCGCGCCATTGACTTTCGGTGATTTGATCTGTAAAACAGCTAAAAACAGCTATCAAACAGCTATTGAACTGCTATGAAACAGCTAAAAACAGCTAAAAACAGCTATCAAACAGCTATGAAACAGCTAAAAACAGCTAAAAACAGCTATCAAACAACTAAAAGCAGCTCTTGAACAGCTATCAAACAACTAAAAAACAGCTAAAAACAGCTCTTGAACTGCTGTGAAACAGCTAAAAACAGCTCTTGAACAGCTATCAAACAACTAAAACAGCTATCTGTATAACTACTATTGAACCGCTATCAAACTTCTTTTAAACAACTAAAAACAGCTTTTAAACAGCTATCAAACAACTAAAACAGTTATCTGTATAACAGCCATCTGTATAACTGCGATCTGTATAACTGCTATTGAACCGCTATCAAACTTCTTTTAAACAACTAAAAACAGCTCTTGAACAGTTAAAACATCTATATTATACTACAAAGTATGTGGGAAAAGGAAATAAAACGTTTATATATACATATATAGTTTA
>NW_020217264.1:0-3979 GCF_003070985.1 Temnothorax curvispinosus | reverse complement strand
GTTTCTCAAATTTTTTTGGTTAATAACTTTATGTACATATATAAACGAGCTCGCAAAGCACGCCACGAGCCCATGTGGCGCCTCGTTTCGCATGGGGTGTGTGTGTGTGGGCTGTTTCGACATATATATTGGTCATTTGTGCCTTCCAATACTCAGGATATAGCTGCTGTATTTTCCAGGCTTTTTTTTTTTGTTAATAACTTTTTAATAAGTAACGAGGCTAAGGCCTTCTGGGGGTCACTCGGGAGGGTGACCTTGGCAACATGCTGGAGTATCGGGGTCATCCCCTCCTCCCCGGGGTGGTCCCCTCCATGTATGTACAATTACCACCAATTTTATCTATTTATGGTAATACAAATCTAATAGTTTCAATTAAACGTATTACTCTCTGAAATTTTGATGCCGTGATTATACGAGTTCTATATACTTCTTTTCGTGGCAATTATTTCAAGCTGTTCTCTGATGTCGACTATTATAAATTATGGCGCTTTTGTTACGAATTATTAATCGCTGTAGGACGTTTCTCTCGGGATTGGCTGCCTTTGTTCGCATAATTTCGCTCGTTCTCGGGTAGACGATAATTTTCTTAATGGCCGCAATTTGTCGATTAGGAAACGCGCGCCGCGCCGACGAGGAACTTTCGGGGAATATTTCCCTGTTGCTTTCCCCGCGGAGTCCATCGACAAAGGGCGGGTACACGCAAAAGCGATTCCGCGAGTGTCTCGGTAATTAGGGTGAGCAGAGATCCACAGAACAGTGAGTGAAGAAAAAGAGAGACAGAGAGAGAAAGAGAGGGAAAAAAACTCGGTTCCATACATCGTCGTTGTAGAGATAATAGAAAACGTGTACGTGTGTCTGTATACGTAAGTATAACAATGCGCACGACGCGCATATGGTCCGGGATTTATGCGTGTGATACATGTTGCGTGTATGTTGAGTCCATGTGTGAGTTTTGCGTTCTATGTAAGCTCGAGGGATATGAATAGAGAATGTGGGAGATGAGTTTAACTTACCGGAAGATCGTGCAGCGAGGGAGTCACTATCAAGTCCGAGTGAGCGCGGTCGCCTTTTCTCTAGAAAAAGAAGTATAAAGCACCGTTTTAAAAGCCGTCTTACTGGACGTTCGTTTCTTTCAAGACTTCCTGCCTCCTAAACGCGCGATTCACATTCCGGTGAAATGGCGTGACGGTCGTAAATTGCCGTCAGGTTAAAATGAGTTCCCTCGACGCTTTATCTCAATTTTGATAGTTCGTAGTCGCGAGTGTTGGTCTTTTCTAAAGAAAATAACTATCTCAAATTGACGAAAGGACGAGTTAGCAGATTGTTTCAAAGTTAAATTTTTTGAGCAATTTCTATAATTATATACACTTGCATCAAGAAAAAGTTCGTATTCTAATATTTAAAATGATCTTAAAATAAATTTAGATTTATTAAAAATGCATTTCGATCTTTATTTCGAATTTAATGATTTCTTCTAGTATTGTCATGATAAAAATAATGCAATGGGAATGCATTTTTGCTTGCATTGAAATAGGTTATTCCATTTGAATTAATTAATCCCAGAGTAATCATTACTATTCCAAACGTTTTACATAATTTGCATGTATTAATATTAATAATGCACATATATTCCTAATTCCACAAATTCTTATATCTTTCGCCATTATTATACAGAATAATCCAAATTTATTGGTATATCAGATTTTTGCTCTAGAAATACTTGATAATTTTCTGTTCATTAAAAATTAAAATTTCCAAGTACATAGTCTAAAACTCAACAACTCTCGAGATTTGAATATTCTACATGATTTGAATAGTTTATTTTGAATACTCTCAGCATTTCGGAGTTAAAATAATGTCGGTTAAAGTTCACTTAAGGACTTACTCTGGTCATTGCTATTCGGGGTCGGTAAACGAGATCGTCGAAGGCCGCTCTGTCCTTGTTGTCGACCAACTCCCTGAGCTCCGTCAGCAGCGTCAATTTCTCGTGGGTGTTCAGCAGGTCACTCAGACTGACGATCAGGTCCTCTATCGTCAGCCTTCTCGTTCTATAATCCGCCAGGAGTTGAGAGAGCGCGGCTCGTTCGCTTCTTGCGAGGACGACACGCGCCTTCTCCTCCACCATGGCGGCTGTGGCTGCCGAAACGGTGTGAACGCCACTCCGGTGCCTCCACTCGTTCGTGCTGCTCCTTGATTTTCGAAAAAATTGATCGGGAATAAATCGGACGACGTCCGGTAAAAATAATTAAACGACCACGGGGTCGAGAAATGAATATACAAATAGATTCGCGGCATTGAACAAACTTAGAAAATTCAGCGTTTTGCCTTGCTTGTATTTGTGGTAGACTAATTAAGTTTTTAACAGTTGTTAAACGTCGTATGTAGATTATATTAAAGTTTAAGTTGAAAACGATTTACATGAATTTTATCCAGGCTGCGACGATATGTTGATTTTAATTAAGCTAGCTTCAATCAATATTCACGATTTAATTAACCAAGATTTATCAGCAAATATTATTCTTATATTATGTTATATAAGTTTAATTATTAATTTAATTAACGTTATTTAATTCAGATAACGATTTTTACGTAACGAATTAATATTAACGTTTGAAATAGAATTCATCAAGAAAATTATCGAGAAACGCTGTAGCGTCTCGTATCAAGTATTTCTTCGTAAATTTTTAATTTTACATCTTTAAAATACAAATTTATTTCCGTTCTTCACTTTCTCTTCGCTTTTTCTGTCCACATAAATATGATACAAATTTTAGGTACAAAATTAATAAGAAAAAATTGTGCAAGTTGAAACTTGCACATTGCTTCCTCATAGTTATTAAGTGTGCAAGTTGATGAAGCATTATTTTTTTCAATGTATAATTTTCAGTATTTATTTGTGTTGGCTTCCTCATAGAGGAAGCTTTGTGTGCGAAGGTTTCTACTTAAACACTTAAAAACTCTAATCAAGCAATGTGCAGGTTTCTACTCGCACACCTAACTCTTTAGGAGCCTGTATACATAATTATGTACATTCACTAAAATAAAAAAATAAAAATATACTTGCCCACTTAAAAACTGAACCAATATGCAGATTTCTACTCGGTATCTAAAAAATTGTAGAAGTAGATGCGTGTACAAAAAATCCGTACACACACACACACACACACACACATACATACATACTTCCGGACATTTTTTACTAATACGATTTTTCGAGATAAAACCGAAGCTATCAAATATGAACATTTTAACTCGATTTCAATTATTATATAAATTAGAAACTGTATGTATAATTCTCCGAAATTTCAAATGTGTGTAACACGAGATCTAATCAATCAAATTTTAATGAATTATATATGAAATAGGGGTAGAAAAAACTCAAAAATATAATAGAGTTAAAAATAGATCGCTATCTCAAATATTGAGAAAGATGCAGCGTAAAACACATTTTTCAAAAAAATGAAAATCTGCATAAAATCTATACCGTTTTATGGATTTTAATAAAATTTGAGGAGGACATACTTTCTATGATACTCTATTTGTGTGCCAAATTTCAACCCGGTATCTAAAAAATTGTAGAAGTAGATGCGTGTACAAAAAATCCGTACACACACACACACACACACACACATACATACATACTTCCGGACATTTTTTACTAATACGATTTTTCGACATTTTAGAACATTCTAAACCTATTTCCATCAAAATCTCGAAAAAAAATTTTTTCACCATCACAAAGCTTCCTCTATGAGGAAGCAAAATAATATTACACACATAAGATTACACACACACACACACACACACACACACACACACACATACATAAAAATATATTTGCAAAAAAATATATTTTTTATGCAACACGTGCATGGAAAGTGCCCCATTACGCACGCTACGCGTGCGTGATAGATCACTTTCCAGGCACTTGCAACATAAAATAGGGAGTGTAAGTCGTGTGTAAAGATGAAAATTCCCG
>NW_020217263.1:0-2215 GCF_003070985.1 Temnothorax curvispinosus | reverse complement strand
AAAAATGTTTCAGATAAAAGTTGGAGGGTTTATAGAGGAATAATGGAGGATCTTATTAGATTTTGTGAAGAAAGGCAATGAATTATCGGTGCAAAAGTGCAGTTATTCTAGTAAGATTAGTTACACCGCTGGAGAAGTTGGCAGTATTGTTGCTTGTAATCGATGAGTTTCGGAACGCGGCGCTCTCTCTGTCTCGCGCCATTCCAGGTGGAACGTGTATTATTTTATCCTCTGTACTAATAAAGATTCGTACAATTATACCACTGCGTGTTGGTTTATTTCGGTTAAACCTAACAGATTTTGAGTCTGGAATCCATGTTGAGCCTCAAGTTGAGCCCAGTAGGGTCCAAGTCAAATTTTTTAAATAAAGACTCCCTTTTTTTATTACATCATCTTTTTCTACTAATTAATATAAACAACTTTTGTCTGAAACATTTTTTATTTGCCTTATACTTTTTGAGATATGCAAGTGGTAATTTTTTTAATATTTAGCTTATATTTTGATAAATGCTTGTCGGAAGGGAAAATGATACAAGACTTTTTGACTTGATGTGGTCTCAAGAATATGCTATTGCAATAATACCCTAATTTCTTTAAATATTTGTGTATACATTTTCTTGAAGCTTTCATGTGTACATAATTATTTAAAGAAATTAGAATACTATTGCAACAGTATATTCTTGAAATCAAATCAAGTCAAAAAGTCCTGTACCACTTTTCATTCCGACGAACATTTATTGACAAACATCTATTGTAAGCTAAATATTGAAAAATATACCAAGTTTTCCTTGAATATCTCAAAAAGTATAAGGCAATTAAAAAAATGTTTCAGACAAAAGTTGTTCATATTAATTAGTAGAAAAAGATGATACCATAAAAAAGGGGGTTTTTATTTAAATAATTTGACTTGGATTCTATTAGGCTTAATACAGGTCCCGGACTCAAAATCTAATAAAATTGTCTACTGGTCTTCCTTGAACTCTCCAACTTTTATCTGAAACATTTTTCCAATAAATCAATACTTTCTGAGATAATTATAGCGGAGATGATTGGCACATGAAATAAAAATCACCCTGTTTATTTCATACGTAATTACATATTAAAACATAAGAGTACGGAGTTAAGTATGACGTGTTCCGATATTCACTGTCTATACTGAAAATCTATGGTTAATGTTATTCATACACTTTAGATTTTCAGTACTGGATATTAAAATATTGGAACGCAGTTTATACCAAGTTTAAATTTTTCTTACTTATGTATCTAATAAATGAAGCTGTCGCTCAGAAGAGTTTGATAGAAATCAAACTGCTTGGTGCTGCTCTGCGTGAACTTCCACTGATGGAAAGCAACGTAACACTGCAACATACTACAAAAACAGTAATTATTATTTACATCTAATTATATATTTTAAACATAAAAGTAGGTTAAGTATGAATATGTATTGTGATATTCACTATCTATGTATACTGAAAATTTGTAGTTGATGTTACACGTATACTTTGGATTTTCAGTATTGACGATTAATATTGGAAAGTATGGTTTATATCAAATTTAACTTCTTCTTACTTACATATCTAATAAATAAATCTTTTGCTCTTCTATCAAACTACTTGGTGCTGCTCTGGACTGCATGAACATCCACTGATGGAAAGCAATACTGTAACATATAGCATAAAAACAATAATTATTATAAAATCATGTAAATGGTTAAATAATTATGGTTAAATCATTTAATTAATGATTAAACTGCTTTCTAAGAGATTTGGGATCGGCATATTTCTATCACGTATCTCCAACTAAGGGCTCCAGTTGGATTAAACTGTTAAAAATTTTGAGGTTAAGTTAGCATCAAGATTTAAGTATGAAGCCGTTAATAAATAATTTCATTAGAGACTCGTTCAATAAGGTTATAAAGGCAAATATATGTATTTTAAGATGGTCATTGAAATGATTTTTATGATATTAACGTGGTTTTTGCAGACCATCATGCCACGTAATCTCTATTTTTGGATTTAAAGACAAATCGCCAAATATATATGTACAATGTATATATTAGTAATAATTATACAAAAATACTTTTAAAAATATTTGTGTGAACAATATTTATTAAATAAAGAAAATTTACCTGAAATTATCACGATTGTTTCTGTGCGGTGTCGTACACGTGATTGCGTGGTCCCACGGAGCCATGCAAGAGACAGCGAGAAAAGAC
>NW_020217262.1:0-10736 GCF_003070985.1 Temnothorax curvispinosus | reverse complement strand
GGACACACACACACACACACACACACACACACACACACACACACACACACACACACACACACACACACACACACACACACACACACACACACACACACACACACACACACACACACACACACACACACACACACACACACACACACACACACACACGAGTGCGTATATGTGCGTATGCTTATATTTTCAACGTAAGCAAATATAAATATTATTTCCATAGTAATATAAATATTATTATTTCTATGTTACCTATCAAATCAGTCCGTCCAATTGTTCTTAGCCATTGTTCTGCTTTTTGTGTATCTCGTGGAAGCCTATGTACAGGTGTATCCTTATTCGAAAAGCATTTGGGCACACAGCATTTACGTACCATCTTGGTATAAAAATACTTACTAAAATACTAATAATTATATTAATATAAATAATAATATATATATATTTAATATTAAAGACTAATATATTATTTAATATTCTAAACTAAATATTTTATGAATAATTATATATATATGTAATATATGTAAATAAAAATAATCTTATCCGTTTCGATAAATCTTTTCAGCTTTCCTTCCTTCTACTCTATTCCTCTTGCAAATTCTCTGCTGCAGTCCAATACACTATAATCTTGCACAAGTTAACGAATCTTCATGAGCTCAGCTGTACTCAGCTGCGCTTTTGCTGTTTGTTGACGAGGGGATTAGAGAGGAGAAGAGAAAGGAACGACGGTGCTGCCTCTATCGCTGTCCCCCCGTACTGCCACGTCCGTCGCCCAAAAATCCAGCGAGTTTGTCCCCCCTGGGAGCGCCCAACGTGGTGAAGCGGTCTCGGAGAGCGGTCGTGTCGGGAACAGGAGTCGGACAGGACTGGTGGGTCGAGTCGGCTCGAGTCCCCTATTTATACCCCGAGTGCGGGCGGTGGGAGCTGCCCCACCGCTCGGTTGCCCTACCGCTCGGGCACAGAAGCGCACGCTGAACATGTGCTTGGTGGCCGCCAGGGCCGTAGCGCTAGTGACAAATACGCGTATCGTCACAATTAAATAACCTCAATTTTTTCAATAAGCGAACCACGCGATTTCTCACTAGCTATCGTGGGATGACATAAAGCAGACTCTAGTGATGTAGTTTAGAACTACAACGCATTCCATCAAGCATCTATACTACGTTTACGCAAGCGTTACTATTGTAGTAACTTACGATAATTCCTTCGCGTAAACGGGATTTTGTAGTAACTTACGATAATTTACTCCGCGTAAACGAGTAATATATCGTAAGTTACTAAAAAAGTAACGCTCGCGTAAACGTAGTACTAGACACAGTGTTCGACCGTGTCACACAGTGCCGTTCTGTGTCTCCTAAATGGAAAGCTCCCAATATTTCATCTAATGCTGAGAAACAAGTTATCGAAGATTTTGATGAAATAATCGAAAATGAGCAAGAACCTCATACCCACATTGTAAATTTACCGGTTGAAGAAAATGTTGAATATATAGCATTATGTCGTGCCGCGCCTTGAATGGGAGCTCAGGGCCGGCACCGGGTTCGTTGGATCCGCAAATGAAAGAACAACTCTCAGACGGGATTGGTTGTAGTAGTAGAGTTTAATAAACGGCTGTTTCGGAGTTACACTTGTATCACTTGTTACACCACCCTGACTTGCGGGTTAAAGATATAATACACAGAATAACGCGGTGCGTGCTCTCGGTGGTAACTGCCCGCCGCTTATCGGAAGGGCGGGCCTTAACTTGTGGAGTCGCTTCCTCGTTGCTGACTCGGCTGTCAGCGCTTTTGCTTCCGGGCTCAGGTCAATCGCCTGGCGACCTGGTGCAGCCCGGAATGCCACCTAAGATGTCTTTGGCAATAGCCGGAACTCGTGCGCTGACAACTCAGTGTCGCAATGAGGCCAACTCGGCTTCCGCATTACAACAATTAGCATTCAAGAAAATATTTTAATAAAAACTAATGTTACAATGACTGATAGTAGACATGAAGGTACGAGTTCAGATTATATACCGAGTAATAGCACTACAATAAATGAAACAAATTCTAATGTGAGTGATAATGTGAGTTTTCCTATTAATAATAATGCACCTCCAGTTGATATTCGTAACGTTTATGTGCCTGTTTCAAAAAATAAAAATCCAGGTTTTTTACTCAAACAATATTTTTGCCCGTATTGCAAGAAATTGCAAAACAAGTTTGCTCGGCATTTGGAACTAAAACACAAAGATATACCAAATGTTCATAAATTTGTACATTTTCCAAAAGGCAATCCAGAACGACGCAAAATTATTGAAAAAATTTGAAAATATGGTAATTTCGTTCATAACACTAATGCGAATTTAAATACAGGAGTTCTCATAGCTTGTTGACGTCCTCAAGCAAAATTTAACAATACTGCCGAAAACTATGTGTCTTGTAGTTCCTGTAAAAATCCTGTAAAATTCCTGTAAAATTCGTAATTTATTGCATATCCCCGCAGGGTTCGCAATCTACCACCAATACTACCCTTCTTCTCTCACTTTAACCCTTTGTACCAACGGCTTAACGTCTCTTTCCGAAAGACGGAGCCCAGTTTTCTCCGCACAAGAGCCTATCTTGCACGGAGGAGCGCAGCTATCGGAAAAACATTCCATGCTTCATGGTTCTAGTGGACTCGAACCTGGTTCCTCAGATTACGAGTCTGGCGCTCTACCACTAGACCACACTGCCGTCCTTATGTGTCTTGTAGTTATTGCAAAGGATTTTATTATAAAAGAACCTTGAGAATACATTATAAAACGTGTGATCCAGCTCATGAAAAAGGTCGAAAAGATCAACTCGTAAAAGGAAAACAGTTAATGGGATATATACACCTTCGTACACAGGTAACACCTAACAATGTTATGCGTCAAAAAATTGTCTCATCACTCTAAGATGACAATGTTTCAAGATCTATTAAATACGATGAACTTCTGATTTCATTCGGAAATAAATTATGTGATACATACACACTTTCTCATCAGTACAACATGAATAGAAATTATCTACGACTACTTGGTCGCTTCAAATTGACAATCAAAGAAATTAACAGGCAAATATCTGATTTTGCATCCATTTTTCATCCAGGATACTACGATGACGTTATAAAGGCTGTCAAAATATGTGTAAATTATGATTCTGAGTTACAAGTTTTTCATACCATATAATACAACTACTCTGAGAACAATGTTGAAAAAATGTTCTCGTATACAAGCTGCTGAATGTATCAAGTGAGAAGACGTTGATGGAAAAAAAGCTGTTGATGATTTTATGGTATTGTTTAATGATGATTATAATGAGGAGTAGGACCAGTATACGAGCATTAATCGATGTTACAACAATTTTAACTTGTATCAAGATTTATTAAATTGACGTTTTGTACCATACTCGGACTTCATCAGAATTGTCAATTAAGCAAATAATTAATAAACTAACATATATCGAGGTCAAATCGCAATCAATCAAACAGAAGTACCGCAATCACAAAGTCAAAAAACTTAAACATTGTAGAACGCTTTCTTCGCAAGTCAATCATGCTCCAGTTAAATTTCCGTTTTTATTAAGTATCATCGTCCCGTGGAGACCCATGCAAGTCCACAATTTCAAAAGGCACAATACATTTCTGGACCAACTTAGTGGCAACTGAATAAATGTATTTAGATAAGATAATATAATATCGACTCAATAAAATTAAATTAAAATTAAAACCGAGACTTACATAAGTGTTCAGAGATGACGGAAACCATGACAGGCAATAATTATATGGCATCGGTATAACACGTCTGATCTGCGCGAAGAATCATCGTGAACTAAGAGGGGAATGAACTTAACACGAGGACAAAGAATGTTTGCAATTACCTGACCGTGGAAAGTTTGTTTAAAACATCAAAATAAACTTCGTCCAATAATTCGGTGTCTTTGTTAGAGTTAATCCTGTTTGTTTGCTCTTTGATATGTATCATTTCAGAGATCATTCCTTTTTGATAACTCGGTTCATGATCTAAGATACATGTATTATCCCAGTCAAAGGTGTGATTATAATTTAAAATATAATCTGTTATCACCGAATGCTTGGATTCATCCAGTCTGATGTTATACTTATGTTTTCTAAAGCCTACCGCACACGGTGCTTGTTTCCTTGCAAGATCGCTTGCTTGGAGCTGTGATGGTAACTGTGCTGGGAGCGGTGATGGAAAGTAACGTCACTGTGGGCCGTGCTGCTGACTAGCTTGCTGGAATTCGGTGATTGAACCCGTGCTATTTTTCTAGCAGGTTTGTCTGCTGGCTCACGAGAAGAGCCAATCAGAGCGCAGTAAGCTGTCACGTGGTCACGTTATTCCGTACAGCCGGTACAGCCACATACGCGTTGCAGCAGAGAAGAATGGCAACCAAAAGCGGAGATTCAAAGAAATGGACAAATGAGGAGATAATAATTTTAATTGATTCGTATAAAGAAGAAAGCTGTCTATACGCTATCAATTCTCCTAATTATCATAACAAGCATCTGAGGAACGAGGCACTGAAGAGAGTTGGCGATGCCGTGCGTGTTTTCAAACCACATGTCACCGATAAAGATTGTGCCTCAAAATTTCACACTTTGAGGTCACAATATAATATTGAAAATGCAAAAGTAAAAAGGTCTAAAAAAAGTGGAACTGGTACCGATAACGTGAGTACACGAACCTAACCTAACCTAATCTCAACTCATTATAATATATTAAAAATTAATTAAAGTATAATTTTTTTTACTACACAGTAAAAAAGATTTTAACACATTGTGTATTTATGTTCCAATCGGTCCACTCAAAATAGTTGTTAAAAATTTGTGTTGAATTTTTAACATATCCAAGTGTTAATTTAACATTAAGTGGTTATGTTATTTGAATATTTTGTGATAAATTGATATTAAACATTTCTTATTGTTAATATTTGTGTTACTTTTTAACATATTCATCTTGTGTTAAAATAACACAAAAATTTGCGTGGATTGTTTGGGACATGTGAAATGTGTTAAATTAATACAAAATTTTTTACTGTGTAATTATAGGTATATAAACCTAGTCTTTGGTATTTTGAACATCTCATGTTTTTGGATACCTTCTTCACACCAAGAAAAAGTAGAAACTCCCTAGAAAAGAACAAGAACAGTGAGACAGAATTTTCTCAGGATTCAATCCACGTAATCACGGACGGATTCACAGAAGATGGTCATTTCAACGTTTTTACTGAAGAGGAGCCTGGCAACGAATCAGATGAACCCAAAGAATCAGATGAACCCACTTCTTTTGAATCCTCAGCTTTAGAAAGACCAACTATTAGACAATATACTGTTGGAGCTTCAACCTCCATCCAATCACAAAGAGCCTCACCAAGTCCAGTTCGCCCTTCTCCTTCTGTCAGTCCTGCAATGTCACTAGGCCCAGTTCGCCCTTCTCTATCTATCAGTCCTGCAATACCGTCGTCTTCGGGAGTCTCCACTGCATGTCCTCCTCCTTCTCATTCCAAAGCAAAAAGACGTAAGACAACAAGTGACGATGCTTATGCAGAGGCTGTACAATCTTTGGCTGATTCAATACGGCAACCTATAGTGACGCAAGTTGCAAAGACCGACAGTCCTCCAGAAACCGTTGACGGATTTTTAATGTTTCTTGGATCTATACTGCGCAACTTTCAAAATGAGGACCTGCGACTGGATGTTATGAATACATGTTTACAAACGTGTATAAATGCTCGAACAGCGGATTTGCAACGATTCCAAAATTCTTAATATGTGGCTATATATATAATAATTATTTACTTTTTTTATTATGTACTCTAGTTCAGAGATAATATTTTGGTTGTGTATTTTACTTTTTTTTTAAACAACTACAAACAGTTTCAGAGATAATATTTTGGTTGTGTATTTTACTTTTTTTTAAAACAACTACAAACAATTTTTTAATGTTTATAATCAGTATGCTAGTATATTAGTTCATATATTATTATATTTTATGTAGTATTTTAGTTTATATTAGTATGTAATTTTTTTCTAAGGCTGAGAGATGGTTAAGTCTGGATAAATTTATTAGATTGAAGGTAATAATTCTGAATAAATGACTACACAAAAGTTGTATCTTTTTAGTGTAAGCTTTCTAGAGTAGTGACAATGTATTAAATTTTAAAATAATATATGAAGTCATTGTAATATATTAAATTTTTCCTACTTATTTTTCTTGATTTTTTTATGTGCTGAATGCAGGATATGTGGCAATGTTATTTGCAATATCAGTGTCAATAGTTATTTACAGTATTAGACATAACTATGGACTTAAGATTATGTAAACCTTACATGTTTACATCAATATTTGTATTCGTATTCTTATATTTTTATTCTATAGGATTTTTAGTTCTTCACAACCTAGTTTTATTATAAAATTTTATTAATACAGTTATACAGTATGTAATATAATCTATTACAGTATGTAATACAGTAAGTTACAATAATAAAGTTAATGCAGTAAATTATTATTAATACAGTTTTTACTCACTTGATTAATTTTAAAAGTTTTTTCAATAAAATTAACAAAAGCTTAAACATTTCCCTTTGCAATTGCGTCATACTGCCAGTTTACAACTCCAGCAGTATTGAAATATTCAGCAAAATTATCACGCACTACACGAGCTGTATCGGTGCAACGATTTCCACACTGTTGTGAAATGCTTACAAGACCAGAGTCTAGAAAAGTTTCAGGATTCCTATACTCAGAAGAAACATACCACTGACATTTTTTTGATAGAAGGAAATTGTGTAGAAGAACGCATGCATATGTTATAGCCTCAACTTTTTCTACTGACAGTAATATAGGATTTAAAAGCACACGGAATCTGTTGGCGAGTATTCCAAATGCATTTTCCACTACTCTCCTTGCCCTGCTCAATCTGTAATTGAAAATCCTCTTCTCTATAGTTAATCTGCGATTTGGATAAGGTTTCATTAAATTCTGTTTAAGTGGAAATGCATCATCGCCCACAATTACGTAAGGCATCCTATGAGAAAATCCAGGCAGACTGTTTGGCATAGGCAAATTTAACGATTCTGAATTTAATTTTACCCCCAAACAACTGTCTCTAAATACAGCTGAGTCATGCATTCGCCCATTCCGGCCAATATCGACAAAAATAAATTTATATTCGGCGTCAACAAGGGCAAGAAGAACAATGCTGTTCTGTCCTTTATAATTGCGATAAATTGATCCCTCTTTTCTTGGAGGCTGAAAGACAATGTGTTTACCATCTAGAGCACCTATACAATGCGGAAACTGCCAATTAGATTGATATTTGTCAGCTATAAATTCCCATTCTTCAGGTGTTGATGGAAACACCATAACTTTCTCTTCAAGTACTTTGATTATAGTCTCTACAGTTTCATTTATAATTTGTGAAAGTGTATTTGGAGCAATACGTGTTGAGTAGGCAAGATCCTGAAATGTATTGCCAGTTGCTAAATAGCGAAGTGTTGCACTAAATCTGTCTCTAGGTGAAATTGCTTCCCTCATTACGGTATTCTGCTTCTGGATATACGGAGTAATAAGAAGCAACAAATCATTCAAAACATCTTCCTTTATTCGGGTATAGTTCGAAAACGATGCAGGATCTTCAGGGCTAATGACATGAACAAAAGAAGAAATAAATAATGATAAATATGTGAGAAAAGAGAATGCAAATTTCAGAACTGTGATTATGCTTACCCTAGCTCCTCGAACAACATGGTTAAAACACTTTGACTCATGTTTCGCCGCAGCAACCAAGGCCGACTCCATATTCTACGTTTCAATTTTCTTTCACTATTTCGTCTCATCAAGTCTATGAGCAAAAACATAGCGACTGCATACCGTCTTCGACGAATAGTCTCCAACACAACAGCGTTCATGTTTGCAGCGTCTTCTAGCAAGCGACAAAACCAGCAGTTCGTCCTGCACAGCAGCACGCTCCGTCTAAAGCCAAATCAGCAGCGCTACCGGCAAGACTCCAAGCGGTAGAGCTCGCACGGTAACCAGCAGGAATATCCAGCAAGCGATCCAGCAAGAAAAGAAGCACCGTGTGCGGTAGGCTTAATTCTAGTCTGAAGCTTTCTTTTTGTCTTGCCCACGTACGATGCATCGCAGTTTTTGCAATCAATCTTGTATATTACGTTATTGTTTATAAACAACGAGTTTTTGTCTTTTTGGACTCTGATGATACTGCTAAGTTTGTTCAAGGTACCCCATGGATATGCATGATTTATCTACTTTTGAGGCAATTAATTCCAAGATTGATTTGATATATGGAAGAACAATGAAATTCTTTTTTGTTGTGTTTCTGTTTCTTCCGTGCTACCGTTCAAAGATTGGTTGATAAGTTTTTTCAATCTCCGATTGATATGGGTGAATATTAACTCCATAGCCGTTCTCAATCAAATTGTTAATAATAAACACCAAATTCTTTTCGTAAAAATTCGGATGGGATAACTTTATTGCTCTATTTACCAAATTATATATAGTTCCGAGTTTGTGTTGTATGGGATGACTAGAATAAAACGACAAAAATCTTCCCGAAAACGTTTTTTTGTGGAACCAATCAGTGACAATCATGTTATCCCTTACAATCAATTTTACGTCCAAAAAACTAATACTTCTATTTTCCTCGTATTCAATAGTGAATTTGATTCTATCATGGTAATTATTGAATCTATTAAACTCTGATAAAGTCCGAGTATGGTACGTGTTTGGCGCTCGCCACATTGTATATATTGTAGTCGTTAGTCGTCTAGTCACATTTAGGTTCATATCCGCTGTATATAATAGTCTTTCTAGTATATAATTTTTATGTATTTTCGGTGACTCGCGCGAAACGTTGGCGGATCGCGATCGACGCGTAAAATCGATAGTTTCGCGACTCACCAATCGGTGCTGCCCTCGTTCACCCCACGAGGGCACCCGCATGAGGAAAGAGCAAGTACTCGCTCGCGACATTTTTTTAGCGCCGCGAGCACGATTCACTCATCATCACGACGTCTCGGGGTGCATACGCTGTACGTGCACACTCAAACATCCGAGAGACTACATAGAGCTTGCTCTCCGAAAGTGCGATCGCTTTCTCTGCCTGCCTTGCTTGCTGCCTTTGCTTGCTTTGCCGCCTTGCTTGCTGCCTTTGCTTGCCTTGCTGCCTTTGCCTGCGCTTGCTGCACATGCTGCCCACGAGCTTGCTAGAGAGACGAATTTTCCAGGAAACGACGGCTTCCCGAACGGTGAGTCGCATTTGCTTAATTACGTTAATTCGCTTTGGAGAGACGATACACACCTCCCCTGGTCCTTCGAGTCACGTAGTTCGCACCAATTCGCAAATCCGGGGAACGCTTAAACGCCCCCCGAGCAGTACGAAACGTCAATTTAATAAATCTTGATACAAGTTAAAATTGTTGTAACATCGATTAATGCTCGTATACTGGTTCTACTCCTCATTATAGCCTTTGCCTGAAACGAGCGAAAAATAATATTTTTATTGTTAATGATGATTACCCAGTGACAATTAATAAAAAAGTTATAGAGGAACGAGCAAATAAACGTTGAAAGAAACAAATTGTCCTCCTATCAAAATCAGATATCCAAAAATTGTATAACTATGCAAAAAATTTATGTGACAAAGCCATGAAAATTCTTCAGAAAAAATTTGATATTAATGCATGGAAAAAATTAACTGACGGTAGTCTGATTCTCGTTCAGATGTTTAATCGACGAAGAGCTGGTGAAATTGAGAGACTCTCCATTGAAAACTATGAAAATCAAGAGACAATTGACAAAATTTTCAATCCTGATATATTTGACAACATATCAGAAGAATCTCAAAAACAAGCCAAGCAATTTGTTCGATTAACTGTGCGAGGCAAATTGGGAAGAACCGTTTCCGTATTACTACATACATTTTTAACTTTGTACATTGATGTTTTACTTAAATATCGTTCTGAAGCTGGAGTAAGCTAAAAAAATAAGTACGTCTTTGCTGTATCTCGAGTAAATTCTCCGAAAAAAGGTTACGTCAGAGCTTGTCCTATAATGCGAAAATTTGCTAATAACTGTGGTGCATCAATCCCTACCAGTCTACGAGGTACTATGCTTCAAAAGCATATCGCTACTTACACCGCTATGCTGCGAGTAGAGGAAAATAAAGTTTCAGACTTAGAAAATTTCATGGGACATGACAAGCAAATCCATAAAGATGTGTATCGAGTCCCTAATGGACTGATTGACATGACTGAAGTATCTCGCTTGCTGCAGGCTGCAATAGGCAATGAGGATGAAGACAGTGATGAAGAAAGTGATCAAATCAAAGACAATACAAAAGATGACAATATGCAAACAGATGATGCGTCAACTGATGCCGATAATTTCTATGAGAATAATAATAAAATTATCAGACAATGAAGCTAAAAAATTGTGCAAATTAGAAATTTTCACTTGGCTTCCTCATAGAGGAAACTTTACTTCCGCTGGAGATATCGATTTATTTCTAATTTTATTATATTTTTCAGTCTTTTCTACCCCTATTTCATATATAATTCTTTTAAATTCGGTTGATTAGACTTAGCTTTATATGCGATCAAAATTATGGACCTTTGATCGCGTATAAAGCTGGATCTAATCAAGTTTAAACCATCTCTGTTTCGCGGATGACATTATCATATTCAGCAGCGATGCAGACGAGCTC
>NW_020217261.1:1691-2514 GCF_003070985.1 Temnothorax curvispinosus | reverse complement strand
GGCGTGGCGTCTCCCGACTGCTCTTTTAAAATATGCAATTAATAATTATAGCGTAAATAAGAGAGTATTTTTTTCATTATAAAATTTAAGTCTTTAATTCATTTCTTTTTCGTTAATGTTCTAGTTCCATTTCTGAAAAGGCATGTTAAATCAATATTCGAATTTATCGAAATTTATTAATTGTTGTTGCTTTTCCACGATGCCGATTGGTTCTCTGGCTACGCTTACTTCGTGAGCGGCTGTCATTGTATATTTTGACAGTTATGTGTATGCAAGAGTTAACAGAATAATAGTAATAGTATAATATTAAAGCTAAATAGCGCGCATAAAGCGCGCGTCTATAATGCCTAATATAATAATAATAATAATAATAATAATAATAATAATAATAATAATTTGTAGTAAGTAATCAAGTATTTGTATATGTATTTTCAATCATATTTGTTAGATAATATTTCCTAATAGTGTGTCAATTGTATTAATATTTTATAATTAATATTATTTTAAACTTTTAAAAGTTTTTATTAAATATTTGTTTATTATTATTTTAAACTTTTTAAACCTGTTTTTGATAATTAAATTTTATTTTAAATTTTATTAATTTTTATTTTCTGCATTTAATTTAACCTAGTTTAGGCAGCAGTCGGGAGTTTTTTTTTTGTAAAAAACAATTTTTTTATTGTTTAATTTTTTGTTTCTAATTTTTATTTAAATTATGTTTTTAAATTTTTTTTAAATTAACTTTTTGTTTTTAAATTTTATTTTAAATTTTATTAATTTTTATTTTCTGCATTTAATTTAACCTAGTTTAGGCAGCAGTCGG
>NW_020217261.1:0-1681 GCF_003070985.1 Temnothorax curvispinosus | reverse complement strand
ATTTTTATTTTCTGCATTTAATTTAACCTAGTTTAGGCAGCAGTCGGCAGTTTTTTTTTACAATTTTTTTGTTAATTTTTTTGTTTTTGTTTTTAATTTTTTTTATTAAATTTATTAATTATAAGTTTTTGTTTAAAAATTTTTTTTATTATAAGTTTTTGTTTTTAAATTTTTTTATAAGTTTTTGTTTTTATTTACTTTTTTTGCAAGTTAATGGAATATTTATCTAAAGCTCTATATTTCGATTACAATAAACAAGCAATAATATTATAATAATATAAATATATAAATAAAATTATAAATAAACGAGAGATACTGTACTCATAATACGAGACATAATGTGTGCTTTTTATTTAGCGACTCAAGTCGACACAAGCGTCATTCTGTCTCTTTTTTCAACATCTAGTGAGCAACAAAGATAGAATGACGCTTGTGTCGTTAACTGGAAAGCATCTATTGTACAATAATGTTACAGATAGCAATTTTCAAGGAAATAATAATATAATGCAAATATTTACCTGTTTTACATTGTTAATAGAAACATCCATTTTCTTATAATGTTTATTATTAACACTCTAATTTTCGACACTTTTATAAAATATACGACGAAAATGTGTAGTAGAAAACGCACTGTCGTTTTAATATGTACACAATAACATAACAACATAACCTAACTGTATTGACCGCTACTTCAAAATGACATATGGCCTCAGCAGACTAGTGCGATAGTGTCGCGCGATATCCAATGAGCGTGCAACAATGAACAGAAAAGCTGTACGTTCTGCCGAAGCTCAATAGATGTAACTGGAAGTCACTAAAATTCCCCATGCGGATGCATATCATTGGTTAATCAATTTCCTTTGTAACTCAGTCGATAGCCAATAAGAGGACATATAAATGTAATATATCGTTTTTTCGCTTTTTGTTTAACACAACGATTAATGATTATTATACGCTATAAACCTTGCTTGATTAATAAGAAACTTATATACGGAAGCACATATCGAAGTATGTTGTAGTTATCGAGAACTAAGGTAACAAAGGTTCGGCCCCAGTGAAACGCATACTCCCTCGTCTTCGCCAACCGAAGGTTGGCAGCAGTCGGGAGAAAAAATAGAGAGTTTTATTAAAAAAAAAAACAAAGTTGAACTCCATATGACCTCGGCACGTTTATTCAAGGTCAAACCAATTACACCATCTTATGCCCCCCTTCGAACCAAACAACTTTTGTCTGAAACGTTTTTCCGTATCTTTCATATTTTTCGAGATATTTGCCTGGGGCGATTAAAATGAAACACCTGGTATATATAATTATATATAATTATATATAAATATATATAATTATATATAATTATACAAGCGATTAAAATATATTTAAATATATATAAATGTTTCATATACAATTTGACATAATTATATGTGAGTTCAATAATTTGTATATAAATTATGTATAAAAAGCATTTATCCATATAGATTATATATAATCATATATATAATCATAAACTTTAAATTTGGATTATCCAATAGATGGCATTTGATAAGATTCGTTTCTTGTATTTAAAATTTGACGAACAGTGGTATAAAAACGGTATCAAGAGACACGGCACTGTCTCACGTCAAGCAGTGCCAAGTTATAATACATATGTATATGGAATAAATTATTTCACTTTTGATTCTACAG
>NW_020217260.1:0-1312 GCF_003070985.1 Temnothorax curvispinosus | reverse complement strand
TATACGATCTACTGAACTGAATTTTGGTAGTCTAATATTTCTGTGTATTTCCAAGTACACAAATTTTTGACCTACTAAACTGTTCGCCAATTTTTTGTTGCACTTAAAACACAGTTTTCATTGTAGTTTTAAAATCTTTTATCTCCCCTAATTAAATCAACCGGCTATAACCGGTTAATAATGAGTTGAAACGTCTTTCTAGACGAGACGTAAATAAACAATATAAAGAGAAACAAGAAATAAACTTAATAACAAATAAGATTTAAAATTAATAAAATATATTCATACGAAAACACACTAAAAACGAAATGAAAATGATTAAAAACGGGATATGACATGTAAATTTGATAATTTATATCTGCAAAGACTTACTTACGATTAAACACAGCCACACCGAAGGTAAAAAGACGACTAATTTTTATGGAACTTGATTTTTGTCTGATAAAAGTTATACATGTCATCGAAAAGTTTTACTAAAATGAAGCTTTTGTTTCTAAGATATTTAAAATTTTTGTCATGCTATTTTTATTATAAAATCTTTATATAAAATCTTTGAATAAAATTTTTATATAAAATATCTCGTAAAGTCTTCGTTTTTCGAGGATTTTACCTTGATATTTTTCTACATAGAATAAAAAGAATCGATTTTGTTGAAAAAAGAGCAAAAATTATTTTTAAAAACTTGATTGCATTTTGTACATGCATTCAATTTTGCAAAATTATACATTTCAAAAATAATATTATTATTTGCTTCATTTTGCAAAATTGTAAATTTCAAAAATAATATTATTATATGCTTCATTTCGTTATTCTGTATGTATAAAAGTATGAAGGTACAGTTATGGAAAAGTGAATATTCTACGAGACATTACATTTTTTATAAAAAATATGACAAAATTTAAGATATCTCAGGACATTCTAATAAAAGAGAGCTTTATTATAGTATTTCGAAAATGTCTCGACAAGATATACAACTTTTATGTGAAGAAAATAAATCAAGTTTCATAAAAAATTAGTTTCTTATTTTTTTTAGAATGACATCTACGACACAACTCACATCGGAATCCTGTGTCCCCCTTCAAAGCAAACAACTTTTGTCTAAAACATATTTCTCTGCAAATAAGTTGTAAGGATAAAAATTTGTTACGCTTTATTTTGTTTATCTTGTACGTACTGTTTATATATTTATAATAATCAAGTGACAAATACATGCACAGCACTTTTTTTTTCAAACGTAACAAAAAGGATCTAAATTATGTGATTTTGATTATTGATACTATAGAATGGGCCCCTCCAACGCCTATTCCCGTGA
>NW_020217259.1:0-6916 GCF_003070985.1 Temnothorax curvispinosus | reverse complement strand
GATCGGTGTAAACTAGGCCAATATGGACGCCAGGTGCGAAGGTTTGCACCTCGTTATGGTAACTTAGACGCAAACGAAATACTTCAGGACGTGGTCTCTTTTTATTGGGATTCCGGGTATTGGAGAGGCAGCGTAGCGCAATCAATCATACCAAATAAATAATAACAATAATAATATATTTAAGAAAAGTGACTTCCGTTTCCGGAATGATCGAGGTGACAGGTGTGAGAGTGTGCGAGAATAAAGTGGATAGAAAGGAGAGTTAAAGGAAACTGAGGAAGGTGAGAGTGGGGAGGAGTAAAGGTGAGTGAGTGTGGAGGTGAGAAGGGAGAGAAAAGGAGGAGCGGGAAAAAGGGATTAAAGGGAAGAAAAATGACAAGGCACGGGCAAAGGGTATGGCACGAACGATAGTTAGTGTAGAGGGGCGGCGCGATAGGCGAGCCGAGACGCGTGCGGTAGCGCTAGGTAGGGCGAGAACGATAGCTGGTGTAGAGGGGCGACTCGGCAGGCGTACGAAGGTACACGCGGGCATAGAGTATAGCACAGGTAGAGGGAGAAGTAAGACGTAGAGTAGGCAGAGATGAACGAAGAGAAAGAAAGCGAGACGGAGATAAAGAAAGCGATAGATAAAGTAAAAGAAAAGGATAGAGGTAGAAAAGGGAGTACGGGGAGCACGGGGAACACGAGAACTTTAGAAGAGTTTTGGAAAAGGAAGAGGGATAATTTAGATAAGAATAGGGGGAAGAGAAGGAGGTCAAAAGAAGCAATAAATCGGAAACAGAGATAGGTGAGAAAGAACTGAGGGAGATAATTAGCCAATTGAAAGAAGGTTTAAGGAGCATGAAGGAAAAGTTAAAGGAGGGTTTCAAGGAGCAAGGAAAGGAAGTAGAGAAGATAAGAAGCAAATTAAGAGCGCGAGAGGAAAAATGGAGCACGGAGAGAGAGGAATTTAAGAAGAGAATAGATGACTTGGAACAAAAACTGGAAGGGATGAGAATGGAGTTAAAGGAGGGAGGTCACGAAGGAGGAAAAGGTGCAGAAGGAAACGGAGGAGTGAGAAGGGGGAAGGGGAGAGAGGAGCCGGATTGGAAGGAGAGGGTGGAAATGCTGAAAAGGAGGTATGAAATGAAGGAGAGGGGAGAAAGGAAGAGAAACGTTGTGATAAAAGGAATAAAAGAGGATGCGGGAGGAATAAAGGGGAGAATAGAGGAGGTGATGAAAAAGATAGGAGTGGAGGTTAAGATAGAGGAAATCAGAAAAATAGATGCGGGAAGGAGAGAAAAGGGAAGTATAATAGTGCTAAGAGTAGGAAGTGAGGAAGAGAAGTCAAGAATAATGAGAAATAAGTGGAAATTGAAAGATGAAAGTACTTGGATTAAGGAAGATCTAACATTGGTAGAAAGAAGGATAAGAAGGAGGATAATTCAAATTGCATGGAAGGCAAGGGGAGAGGGTAAAAGAGTACGGATAGGGCAGGGAAAGGTATGGATAGAGGGGGAGTGGTGGGTGTGAGATGAGGTAAGAGACATGCTCAAAGATAGTAGAGGGAGGTGTTGGGAGGCAGAGAAAAAGAAAGAAGAAGACAAGAGAGATGAAAGGCAAAAGCAGGGAGAATAGAAGAGGGAGAAGAAGCGGATAGGACAGATGTAAGAAGAGTAGAAATAGAAAGGGAGAGAGTGAGGAACGAGAGAAGGAGGGAGGACACACAGAAAGGGAGACAGGAAAGGATTAAGAAAATAGAGGAAAGGCTGAACGCTACCGAAGAGGTTAAAATGGACGAAGAAAGTATAAAGGAGGAGGAAGAGGAAGTTGTTGGAGGAAACGATATAGGGAAGGCCGAGGGATATGAAGAGGAAGAGGAAGAAAATGGCAGGGTGGGGGAAGAGACGTGGAGAATGGCTTTCTGGAACGTAGCAGGTATAAAAAACAAGGATAAGGACTTCTGGGAAGGGATAAAGGAATGGGATGTGATTGTAATGATGGAGACATGGATGGATGAGAAAAAATGGGAGAAAAAGAAAGAGAAGTTACCAAGAGAATATAAATGAAAAGTATAGTTAGCGACCAGAAAGAACAGGAAAGATAGAGCGTGCGGACGTATGTTATTAGAATTAAGGAAAAGTGTAGAAGAGGTAAAGGAAGGAAGGGGGATGATAGAGGAAGAAGGAAGAATCGAAGGTAAGATAAGAATAGGAGAGGAAATATGGAGAATAATAGAAATCTATATAAACAATGATATAGACAAGAAGTTAGAAGGATTGAAGGAGTGGACGGAGGAGGGGGAAAAAGGAGTAAGGACCATAGTAAGTGGTGATTTTAATGCGAGAACAGGAAAGGAAGGAGGATGGGAAGAGGAAGTCGAGGGAATAGGGGAGAAAATCTAAAGACAAGAAGGTAAATAAGGATGGTAGGAAACTACTGGAATTTATCGAGGAAAGAGGATGGATGATATTAAACGGAGGCATGAAAGGGGATGAAGAGGGAGAATTTACATACACAGGAGAGAAAGGTGAGACAGTTATAGACTACGTAATAGGGAATGAGAAGGTTAGAGAAAAAGTAGAAAGACTGGAGATAGGAGAAAGGGTAGACTCAGACCATCACCCATTAATACTCTGGGTGAGAGGTAGCCTAAAGGGAAAGCAAAGAAGGAGAGAAGCAGAAAGAATAAGAAGAAGAGAGATATGGAGCGAAGAAGGAAGAACACAATTTAGGGAGAGGCTAGGTATGATTGGAGGAAAAAGTGATCTGCAAGAGGAGATAGAGAAAGGAACGTCGAAGATAAGAAGAGTAATAAAGGAGAATGAGAAAAAGAGAATGAAAGAGGGGCTAACAAGAACAAAAGAGGGTGGTGGGATGAGGAATGCAGGGAGAGAAAGAGGGGAGTGAGGAGAGAACTAAGAAAATGGAGAAAAAGAAAAGGAGAGGCGGAAAGATATAGAGAAGGAAGGAAGGAGTATAGGGAAATGTGCGAAAGAAAGAAGAAGGAGGAGAAAAAAAATGATTAGAGAGATAGGAGAAGCGAGAACGGAAGGAAAGGTATGGGAATTTATAGGCAGAGTGAGGAAGAGAAGGAAGAGGATAAACGAAGAGATAAAACCGGAGGAGTGGAAGGAATATTTTATGGAACTAATGGGTGGAGTGGAGAACAGGGTGGTGAAAGGAGAAAAAGAAGGGGACAGACAAGAAGAGGAAGAGATAGAACTGGAGGAAGTAAGAATGGTAATAAAAAAACTGAAAACAGGAAAAGCAATAGGCAATGACGGGATACCGAACGAGGCGTGGAAATTTAGAGGAGAAGGAATGGTGAAATGAATATGGGAAATATGCAAGCGGGTCTGGAGGGGGGAAAGCTGGCCGGAGCAATGGAAGGAAGGTGAGATAATCCCAATAGTAAAGAAAGGAGAAGGGCGAGAGGTGAAAGACTATAGAGGGATAACTATCATGTCCTCGATGTACAAAATTTACACGGCGATATTAGCGGAAAGGATAAGGAAGAGGTAGAAATGAAGAAATTGATCCCCGATAACCAAGCAGGATTTAGAAAAGGAATGGGGACAATGGATCAAATATTCGCGTCGAATTACTTGGTGAATAGACAACTAGAAAAAGAGAAAGGAAAGATGACGGTACTGTTTGTGGATTTGAAGGCGGTATTTGACTCAGTGGATAAAAAAATATTAAGCAAGGCGATGAGAGAGGCAATGAATATATAAAAATAATGTATATAAAAATAAAATATAATTACAAGCTAGATGTTTATATAAAGTATGTATACATTTCGAGGAACTATTGTGGTTCTAGTTATATTATTTTAATGATGTTCTAATCTAAACAAATCGCTTCGTAAACGATTTCTACGCTAGAAGTAGAGAGCACGGGGGAAGGTGATCGAGGATCGAGAATCTCGATCGATGATGTAGAGATAGCGGGAGAGGATGTCCGGTAATATTGATCTTCGGGATATTCATACGGGAGCGGGGAATAGGGGTCAAAAAGGGGGCTCCGGGGGGAATCCTCGAGTTCCGTGGAAAGAACTGGGGAATAGGAGGGCTCTAAGAAGGGAGATGAGTCAGGGGTATCGGGGAGGACTCGGTAGTTTAGAGGGACTGAGAGTAGTGGAGGAGGAGCGAGACGCGACGGATGTCTAAGACGGTTTATATATGAACGTAGAAGTTTCCTCTCTACCGCGCGGCCCCGTCTGCTCTGATTTATTCGATTGCGAATAATAATCCCCAGCGACTTACGGCGGTGTATTCGCGAGTTTACTAAAATTAGTTTATGATTTTGAATCCGAAATGGGGCAGATTTTAAGAACAAATTTATATTTATATATATATAAATATATAGATCTAAACTGGTTTCCAGTGGCAATTAAACCCATTCTCGAAAAATTAATAAAATTTTTGAACTAAAAAATTGGAAAAATTTTTGAACCGGCTTCCAAAAAGATCGGTAACAAAAAATTATACACTTTATAACACTCCCCGGAAAATTCTACCCCTGTTTGATTTATAATTCTTTGTGTTTTGAGGCAGGCAGGAAAGTTTATTGCAGGAAGTTCGAGTGGATTAGTCAATGATTCGAATCATGTAACATAAGTACAGTCTTTATTACTCCTTCAGGTACAACGTAACTTTGCATTTGTCTCTCGTGATTTATTTAATGCGGTTTAACGGAATGCTACATTTGAGCTTTAAGGTTGGCACTCGTTTGGTTTCGATTGGCCTGACGATCTGATTGTTGTTTAGATCGTCCTTTTTCCCCGGAGTTCTGGGGGGCCGGTCCAAGGGTAACTCCGGAATCACTATGGAGGGCAGGGCCGAAGTGTTGATCAGCAGCTCCGTGCTCGACTCGGTCTGTGTGCCGACAGATCTCCACGAGCCCGGTGGTAGCGGTCTCGATGCCCGTGGATCGCCCGGGACAAGGCTCAGCCCTGCTGGGCGAGTAAATGTCTTGTGTGAGTCGGGAAGGCTCACAAGGGAGAGCAGCCACCTCGGCTAAGATAGAGGCGCAGGTTTCCCGGTCAGCGGCGGTGGCCCTCTGGAGCAAGTGGTCCTCCTGAATCGTCTCCTTGATCGATGGCGTCGTTTGCCGTGACTGGAGCCTCGTGTGGAGGGGTCTTTGACCGCGACCACCGCAGATCGAATTTGTGGCTTTCGACGGGTGGGGGAGGCAACCTCAACAGGGCTCGACAGGAGTTGACGTAGGTCGACTCTGGATTTTATCTCAGAAGAGCCGGTGGATTCAGCACGCTCCAGATTGAAGCGGGATTCACACCGATTGTTATTTTCTCAACACCCGATGTGAGCAATCACAGGGGGAGAAAAGGTACGCTCGATTGCTAGTTCCTCGACACCCGATATGTATCACGGGGGAGTACTCTGGCAAAAGAGAATGCCGTCACTTGACAGCTGGCCCTTATATTTCCTTCGCGTGGATAATTGAACTCGCGAAAATCAGCCGCCCCGCGGCACCGTGCGTCACTTGCGCTCACGGCGCGGGGTGGGGCGGAGTCTCTCGCCCCACGCGGCGAGGGAGCGTGGAACGGGCTGCCGTGCTCCAGGCGCCCTATTCCGACCGCGGGTCGGAACACTTTGCAATTCGGTCAATTATTTCCCAAAAAATTAGAAAAATTATAAAAACTGGTCTCCAGAAAATCGGTAACAAAAAATTATATACATCATAGCATTTCCCGGAAAATTCTACTCCTATTTTATATACTTTTGGTAAAAATTGGGTCCACTAACGAATGAGATTCGGTTAATTATTTCCCAAAAAAGTAGAAAAATTAAAAAAAACCGGTTTATATATATATATATATATATATATATATATATATATATATACATATATATGGGGCAATAGAAAAAGTCCCCCGTAGCCCTCGGCGGAGAAACAGGTGGAGAGTTTAAAGGGAGGAAGAGCGTCGGAAAAAAGTCTTATAGAGAAGAGAGAAAGTGGAGGAAGAAAGGTAGGCGTGAAGGAAGTTAAAAAAAATAGAGTAAAAGGAGGCGAGGTGGTAAATAAAGCGGGACGGCAGAAATCTGTTCGAGAAGAGGAGGCCTAAGAGAGAGGTTAGGTTGACGGTGAGCTTGAGTGTTGGAGGAGATAGCACAGGCGGTGAGAGCGACAGACAAGTCCACGCGTTTTCGCAACGTGTATCGACGGATAAGCGGCGAGATCGAGAGATCGAAGGAAGCGATCGATGGAGCGAGGTAAACATCCTGCGGGGCTGAGACGGCGCGGGGAGCCGGCCCCTCCAAAAAAGTGGGTTGGCACCGCTGCGGGGCGTCGAGGTGCAGCATTGGGGCTCGCGGTGTCTGCGCGCACGGCAACGAATGAGAGATCGACTGTCGCGGCGGCGAATGGGGGATCGCTAGGAGAGTCAATGCGCAATCGATCGGGGACGGTGGGTCGATCATAGAAGAGGAATACCCGGCGAAAGCACGTGGACCGAAATTGAGGCGGAAGACGAAGTCGTGGAGAAGGTGAAAACAGCGAGCAAATGGAAGAGAGAAACAAGAAAGTAGAAAAAGGAAAAGAAAGAAATAGGTGGAGGTAAAGCAAGTGGAAAAGTTAGTAAAAGAGAAGGAAGTGAGAGACAGGAGGGAGGAAAGATAGGTGGCATACACATACACACGCACACGTTTCGGGGTTAAGGGAGAAAAAGAGAAGGAGAGTGTGAGGGTAAGAACTGAGGAAAGTTTGCTTGTAGAAGGAAGAAAGAGAAGAAAAAGGAAAAGTGGGGGAAAAGCGGTCTGATGCCCGTTTCTATTAACGCGGTTTAAACGTTAATCCCTAGTGACATTCGGTTAACCGAAGTTTGCCAAAAATATTGGTTTCTACCAATGATAAATTCACGTTTGAACGCACGTAAATCCAGTTTAATTTAAACGATCAATATTGACCGTTT
>NW_020217258.1:0-2783 GCF_003070985.1 Temnothorax curvispinosus | reverse complement strand
CTACATGTAGATTTCTTTGAAGTTTATTGACGTCTCTCTTTTCTGTTCAGTTTTTATTGACGTCTTTTTTGTGATTTATTAAAAATTACTGTTATACTTTTGTGTATGATATTGTACGATATTTGTTTATATCTTTCCCTTTAACTATGTTGAATATCGTCTGCCAACGAGTAATAAAATAAACATGAATGCATTTCCTTAAAATCTTTATAACATTCCTATCTTAAGATATCGTTGATAGTAAGAAATTTAATATGATTTCCCAATTTCATGGCATGCTCTCATTACAACTTTTTCTTTCTTTTCGTGATAGATTTGCTAGTCTATGACATTTATGCAATAATTTCAACTGTGATTGCGATCTTCCATGATATTGGGAAATGCATTTCTTTTTCTCATTACTGACAAATAGTAATTGTAGTAAAATAAAATTTGGCTCTAAATTTATTAGTGATTGATTTATAAGGTACTAATAATATAAAAATAATGAAGGAAATGCTTTCGTATTTTTATGTAAATTACAATATAAATTTTACGTTCTATGTTACTTATTTTCTTTACTGTACAGGGTAGCGATCATATGACTTTATCCCTAGGGTGAAAATGTGAAAAGAAAAAATTTTCACCATTAAATTCAATGGTGAAAATTTTCACTTTTCACATTTTCGCTCTAGGTACAAAGTTACAAGATCGTTACGCTATACTTTAATCTTTTTGACAAAGTTTTACTTATTTGACAGGTTTTTTACTTTTCTATTAAATGCTTTGACTGCCTTTGCAGCACGATTGTTATATCGTGTACGGGCATATATTTTAACAGTCATTAAAAATTTCAATGCTTGCATGCGGTGATTGTAACACTTTTCATTTTTGTTAAACCAACCAACATGCGTTTTGATTGTTGCATACATACCCTCATCCACAATATTCTCAAGAACATGTGTAGATGCCCAATGATGTTGCCACGTACGATTGAAACTTCTCAACTGCGTTTTGATGACATCTATAAAGAGATTTGTTGGTCGAACTAATTTCGTAACTGCTGGAGCATCCTCGTCTGCATTGGGATATTCACGATATTCGATATATTTTTCATTTGACGTCGCGTTTTCCATTGGCGTTTTCAACATTGTTTGACGACAGTTATGACAATCATTTTTTTTAATACATCGTCGTGCCACGTACCCTGCAAAATATGTTATTGCATTTTCGTCATAATTACTGAGTTTACTTACATTGTCCATGTCCACATCAAATTCTTCGAACATGTCCGCATGTTTGTCAACTAATTCCGTTATGTCGACATCATCAACATCATTAACATCATCATCATCAACAGCAGGAACGTTACTGTCACTCATACAATTTTCAATTATCTTAATAACCTGATTCGGTTTATTAATAAGGGCCTCACTTTCAGGACATTGCACGTTGCCTTTATCGCTCGTCTGAATGTAACCTGTGGAAAGTACATGTCTAAATGATAGTCGGACCATTCTTGCGGTTGGATTAGGATTAAATCCTCCGCGTTGCCGAAGTTTCGAAAATAAATGCTCCACTGAATCTTGATTGCATAAGTCTGTTGCAAGTTCAAATTCTTCATTTTTACTTGCAAGTTCCTTATACAAAGCAAGAATTGCTTGCGTCGTAATGCCGAAACCTTTGAAACAAGGAACTTGAGTTATTTTGTCTGGAAATTTGGACCATGCAGAACACCACTGCACGAAATTTGACAATAGGTCTTCAATGTCAGAATTTTTCTTTGACAATGGCCGTTTTCCACCGAACTTTATTTTAAGGCTATACGAGTTGCAGGCATCAATTACGCTATTCATACGCTCTGCAAAATCAGCTGTCGCTTTCCATGTATTTGAATGTAATTCTTTTTCATCACCGGCCATTTTAATTGCAGCTGCGAATCTATGACTAAATATCTGAAACGCTCTTTTTACATTCATCGCTTCAAAACAATTTGGACGAATGTGTGCCTGTGTAATATGAGACAATAAATTTGAACCTCCTTCTGTCGCATTATCGATGCTCCAGGTTTCCACAAAATCGGAATATGATGCAATTATTTTTCCTTCGTGATATATCTTGTCATGCGTTCTAAGGAAACTCGCTAATCTTTTCACTAAGTGCGGAAAATCGAATGAAGCATGATATCTTTTATCATTATATATAAAATATGGTTTGTCAACATCAACTTCTAGTTGACTGTAAGCAGCTTGATTATTTGTACCTTGATCGCATGTTACGAGTTTCACATCAGCACCCGTTTCATTTATTTTATCTAGTCATATTTTGACTAAATGAACTATTTCATGTGATTTTATACATTTATCTGGTAGAAAATACGCCAATGGTTGTCGCCATGGATGACGTGCATTTAAACTATCAAGGCAAAATACAAAGACACACTTGGTTCTTTCTGCTTTTTTGCCCAGAGGTCCTAGATCAACAAGACCTTCTACTTCGTCATATTTCTTGGAATATTCTTCAAATTCTTTTATAGACACCTCGTCCCATTTCAAAGCACACGCTCTTTCTTCTTCAGGGATTTGTGCAATTTTTTCTTTTAATTTCTTAAAAATAATATCACAAAATCCCGGTTTTATATCGTATTCTTCTACCCATCTTCTAACTGTTCTCTGTCCAGGAAAATTACAACCTGCTTTCTTTAAACGACAAAATGCTGTTGCTGAATAATAATATAATTGCTTAGAAAGCATTTTTTCTTCCTCAGTATATCGTACACGTGGCGTATGCAGTTGCAAATGTAT
>NW_020217257.1:0-1904 GCF_003070985.1 Temnothorax curvispinosus | reverse complement strand
TCAACTTGCACACTTAATAACTATGAGGAAGCAATGTGCAAGTTTCAACTTGTTTTGAATTCTGTATATAGTCCACTTTCTCTTTTTTACATTGGCGTATTACACGTATACGGGCTGCTTCAGCCTCTTTTGCTCTTACTACTGCTAATGAAAGTACTTTCTGAGCATTACTTTGTGAATCTTGAGGAAAATGCTCAATTGTGTTCGATTCGAAAATCTTCAACAAATGTGAACGCATTAATCTTCGATCTTACTTCGTCAGGTTTAATATCAAACAATAATGAAGTCGCAAATTCTATAGCAAAAACACCACAATCGTCACCATTCGGTTGACGTTGCACAGTAGGACAGGGTGTTTCTTAAAGTCATATGTTGGAAACAATTTTTTCAAACATTTCTCCTGATCTTTATGCAATGTTTTATTATTTAAAGAATTATATATAAATATATTTTTTCTATCGTAGTAACTGGGTACCCAATGTGACGAACTGTACAATATTTGTTTTTGTAATAACTGTACAATGTGTTTTTTATCTTGTGATACAGGTCGTATCGAATCAAGATGTTGTATTAACAATGTATCGACAGGTCTATAATCGGAACAATTTTGTACAAGTCGATGAAAATGATCCATAGTGCGCGTCCGTAAGCCATTTGCCTTGGGTAATTATATCTTTGTCGACAGGCTTTAAAATATTTTGTGTCTTTAAAGACATTGTATGAAATTTAAATATTGTTAAATAAGCAAAAAAAAAATATATATATATATTTTTTAAACTTAAACAAAATAAGTGTGTTGTATATTTACTTAAAACTTAACAAGATATCTTGATATTAAAATATCTTGATTTAACAAAAAGTACAAAAAAGATTTATTTTTTATATTTTGTCAAATTTCCAAGGAAACCATTTACCATTTCCAAGGAATAAAGTAGGCACAGAATTTTTTTTAGCCTTTTTAATCTATCCATTCTAAGTTGTTCCCATGCTTCTGGCTGAAAATGAATCTAAACATATGAGAAGTTGGGAAATAATAAAAAATTACAAGAAATTTTCATTATATTTTATTTACTTCACATAATGTTGAATATCTGTTTGGCTCCCAATTTTATTTTTTTATTTTTTTAAACATAGCACGTCTTTCAACATCTTTTATTGGAAAGTAACACATTTTAAAACTTTTTGTTGATGAATTTGAGCATCCTATAGCGACATATTAAAATCAAAACTGAAAACAAGAAAAAATAATCTGTACATTAAAATGTAGATATGAGCTGTATACATCTCTTTTATCAGATTAGAAATATCTTATATATGGATCATATTTTTTTGTGCATTAATTCGCAGGCTTTGAGATACTTATAGTTTTTCTTGATTCGGAATGCCGAACAAATATTTTGCTTCCTCATAGAGGAAGCTTTGTTTTCGTGAATTTCGTATATGAACCTTTGATTGCGTATAAAGTTGGGTCTAATCAACCAAATTTAAATGATTTATATATGAAATAGGGGTAGAAGAAACCAACGAAGAGATTGGTTTTTGAGTTTTTGATGCCAATATGTTCAGAGTGTTCTAAAATGTCGAAATATCGCATTAAAATCGCATGTCCGTGTGTGTGTGTATGTGCAGATTTGATGTCCGTGGTTGCTCTAAGTTCCGTAAATATTGAGATATCGGGCTGTTTTTTTTTTTAATCGATAGAGTATCATTCAAGGAAGGTTGGTATTGAATTTGGCGATGATCGGTAAAGGGGTTCTTTTTTAAAAAAATTGTGAATTTTTTAAGAATTGTCCGTGGTTGCTCTAACTTCCACAAATTTGGAGATATCGATCTATTTCTAATTTTATTATATTTTTTAGTCTTTTCTACCCCTATTTCATATATAATTCTTTTAAATTCGGTTG
>NW_020217256.1:0-4199 GCF_003070985.1 Temnothorax curvispinosus | reverse complement strand
TATATAATAAAGTCTCATCTAATATTCTTGGTTCCATCACAACAATAATGTAATGTGTTAATATGATTATATATCATCTTTCACGCAAATTTTTACAGACAGCGTTACTAGCAACGTGCACAACTTCATTTGAGGTTATAATTGGGTACAACATTCATCGCACGATACTGTTATACGTGCAAATCGGAAACGTACCTCGAGTCCAGCTCTTCTGCGATCAACGAAGTCGGGATCGAACGTGTCAGTCGTCACTTTCTGCCAAGCGTAGAGAACCTTCTGTTCCGGCAGCGGTGCAATGGTAACACGATGTAGGGATACGAAATCTCCAGATAAGAGCACGAAGCAATTCAAATTCAGTATATCGCCGGCACGATTATACGGTGTTACTGCCGTTTCGCGTACGCGCGTGCGCTTAGGGTTCCTATAAGGAAGTTGAGCAGATACCGTTGCTTGATTGTGATTGGCTCCGCCATTTTCCCACTAACTTCCGGTAGTTCCGGCAACACCGGCAGCCGCACAGCTTGGCAATCTTGGCATAGCTATCATCGATGATCGACGCGTGATCGACAATAACGTGATAAGTGCTGTACGTGCTGTATTATTATTATTTACATACGAAGAAAACTGTTTATATTGAAGGTAAATATTGTGTAATTGTAATAGATAATTAAAGTGAAAGTGATGGAATGCCCCGTATATAAAATACCTGTGATTAATGTGAAAAATAGAAAATGCCATATTGTGTAGCTTCTGGATGCTACAATTCGCACCAAAAAGGCGCAGTAATGCATAGTTTTCCACGAGATTTGCAACGTAAAGAAAAATGGATAGAAAATGCTGGTGGACCTTCAGGATTCAAATACTGTAGAATTCCAAACGAAAAGTCATATTTATGTGAGGTACGTTTTCTATTTATGAGGAGTTGATTTATTAGCGATTTATTGTCCACAAGCATGAGGATTCTGACGACGTACAACGTAATGTATTACATTTTTAATATACTGTTCCATTTTATAGTTCCATTTCACGGTTGACATGTATGAGAAGGAACGTGTTGATGGCCGGAAAAAATTAAAATCATCTGCTGTTCCAACGATTTTTGGACAACTTGTCATTCAACAAAATAAAAAAAATGTTGCAGGTAAATAATATATCAATAATATTTGTTTTTAATTAATTCGTCACATTCAATAATATTAATACTCATGGCTTATTTTTTTTACATCAGTATATTATATACGACAGAAATTTGTAAGTCATATTTGCATAGTTTACGTTGTTTGTTTTGCTAAATATTGGTATTTATATTTTAGCGTTTATACCTAATACTACATCAGTTACAGAAATCGTAGCTTCTAAATTAACAGCTCAGGGGGATGAAGGATATGTTCCCAATGCTGCAGAAATTGAAATATCTAATCCGGTTCAGAGAGAGGAAGATTTTCTCTCCGATATTGCACCCACTAAAGAAATTGTAGTATCTCATTCAGTTCAAGGAGACGAAGATTTTGTATCGGAATCTGCTTCAGAAATATCTCAGCATATAGCCTCAGCTCCAGTGTGCTTGCAAGATTCTGATGTCTGTCGCAATAAAGATTTTTGTAATTTGGAATCCCTTGAATACTACAAACAACAAGCTCATAGATTTGGACAACTGTTTGAAAGAAGTGAACAAAGGAGAAGAATTATGAAGAAAAAGCATAAGCAAGCACAAATTCTATTCAAGAAGAAACTGAAGATACTAGAAGAGGAAGTACGTATTAATAATCTATACCCTAAAATACTTCAAAGTTTGTTAAATAGCGATCAAATTAATTTACTATGCCGCAAATATAAGAAAATACCGAAATGGAGCGATAAGACGTTAGTGAAGGCATATCAATTAAAATTTGCTTGTGGTTATTCTGGCTACCAAGAGTTATTGAGGCACGGTTTTCCACTTCCATCGATCAGAACATTAAGAAAAAAATTGGAAGTTTCAGAGTGGAAAATCTGATGAAATCTTTGAGTTTTTAAATATCAAAGTTTCACAATTCCAAAATGATATAGATAGATATTGTTTAATCGTACTCGATGAAGTCAGCATAACTCCAAGTAAAATTTACGATCCTTCAACTAATACATATGTAGGCTATGTTACTTTAGTATTCATGCTCGTTGGCATTGCTAAACGATGGAAACAAGTCATCACGTATTTCTATACCGGAAAAGGTTCTGATGGAACAATATATAAACAGATAATTGTCGAAATAATTGAAAAAGCAAGTGCGATAGGATTGTATGTACAAGGCGTTGTTTCCGATATGGGCTCTTCAAATCAAGCTATGTGACGAGCATTTGGTATAAACGTTTCTAAACATTCTACAGTACAAAATAAGTGCGCGCATCCGGTTGATCCTAATAGACATCTTTTTTTCTTTCATGACGTTTGTCATGTTTTAAAAAATTTTAAAAAAGGCATGTTAAATCATGTTACTATCACAATTCCTTCAAAATTCGTTGAAAAATATCATTTGCCTACGAACATTGCAAGTTCAAAACATTTTGAAGAAATACTACATGCACAAAGTAATTTTGACTTGAAGCTTGCACCAAAGTTACGCAAAGAATATTTAGAAACTTCGAACCATTTCTTAAAAATGAGGGTACCAAATGCATACGGTGTTTTCAATCTAGACACAAGTTCTGCTCTAAAATGTTTAGTTCCTATATTAAAAAAGCCTGAATTAAAAACAACAGCTTACTTAGTCGAGCAAGTTGCTAAATGGTTTCAAATAGTAAGTTCTAGAAGCCTTGCCTATGCAATCAATACACATAATGAAGAAAAATATATTGAAACGATTAATTTTCTATACGAGTTTTGTGAATTAATATCTTCATTGCAGTTTGGTAAAAAAGATGACTGGAAACCTTTTCAAAAAGGTATTATTATATCAACCGTATCGTATATTGAAATAGCAACTTATTTAATTAATGAACGGGAATATAAATTTGTTTTTGGTGGTAGATTCATCCAAGATTGTATCGAAAACTTGTTTTCGACATTTCGAATAAAACATTTGACTTTAAATGCTCTCCAATTTAAAAACGATTTAAAATTAGTAACAACATCACAATACATGGCTAAAACAACGAGCAGTAATTACGATGAAGATGGTCGTGAGTTTTTGCCAGATTTCTTTGACGTTATTCAAAATTTGCCAAAAAAGAACACTGAAAAAATAGTTGAAAATAATTGGCCTGTTCCAAATTCAATACAGGATATACAATTGAGTCATGTCGATTTAAATATACTACATAATATTGCCGGATATATCATTACAAGTATTACAAACTGTCAACAGTTATGTGAACTATGTTTGGAAAGTACAGGTAACTTTCAAACAAAACCAACTTCTTACAACCACTTAACGTCTTTAAAAGCCTTTAAACAAGGTACATTGTTCTTTGTAAAAGAAAGAACGTTTTATTTCTTCGTTGATATGAAAAAAATATTTAGATCATACGGTTTCGATAAGTCAGTTTTTGGAAGTTATACTAACTTGCGAGAATTTTTTACTGACAAATTTAAGGAAATACCATACACTATATCCGAATGTCATGATTTACGGAATAAAATTATAGTTCGATATGCAACGTTTAGATTAAAGATACATTCTAAAAACTTTCGCATGAATAAAAAGTCGGAATTCGCGAGTAAAACAATGGCAATGCACTATCGCGTAAAGTAACAATAATATTTATATGTAATGTATTTTTTTGTACGGCTTTTAATTCTTTATTTCATGTTTCTGTTTTTTAAGAGTATTATGTACGCATGTTTTTGTTTTTAAAAGAGTATTATATTTTACAGTATTGTACAATTAGTTGTACAATATATTATATTTAACTCGTTTAAGATGTAAAATATAAATAGATAAATATATTACTGTTGAAAAATGTCTCACACTATACTTTGTAACTTTATTTATTTCTTCCTTCATATTTATTAAATTAACTTTTACTAAACATTTACTTTCATTACAGATAATGCAATCACGTATGAAATCACGTGCCTTCTGGTTTGAGGTTTCCTTTCAAACGTGGAATTGGATAATGGACATGTGTGGATCGATATATATAATATGCATACAATGGCTATATATATTATGTCCCACACAGCACAAGATATTGCAACATTCAACAGATATCCGAGGGAT
>NW_020217255.1:0-3061 GCF_003070985.1 Temnothorax curvispinosus | reverse complement strand
CATTGTAATTTGCCTAATCCGTTCATATTACGAGCGCGAAATAATATAGAATTCATCGGATTGAATAATTCAATATAGAATGCTGTGATCTATATATTATATACATATAGATCGTTTAAAAGTAACGGTTAAAAATAACGATTCGTAAAAATGATTTACACAAAATCTTAAAGCACGCTCTATAGATTACTTTCAGGAAGTAAAAATTGCATTTTCGCGGCTCTGATATTTGTTACTGCGTACACAGCCTCCTATTGTTTATACAAGATCGCTGTGTCACGATTCGCATGTCGATGGGAAATGAATTCAAATGAATAAATGGAGATTGGAGCCGCCGGCCGCCGCCGCCGCGCGGCTTCTCGGCGCGACTCGCGCAGGTGGGGATAAAGTGGGGGTGGGGTGATTAGGACGCTGTGCCTCGTCACCCCTACCCCCACTCGTGACGTGTTTCGGAAACGTTGCTTCGGTGCTCGCGTTTTGGAGTCGAATCGATCGTTGATAAAGGCACTTAGCCTTTTCGCGGACACTTGTTATCAGTGAGACGCGATGTCCGTCGATTTGGTTGAGACGGCGATATTCGGAGTAATCATTCTTCGACGAGAAGTTCGTCGCGAGTCGTGACATCGCGAGTTAACGTAACCGTCGTAACCGCGGTACGAAACGCCATAAAGAATTTTGGCTCCGGAACGAACGGGAGAACGTCGCGTGCGAGCCGATCAAACTGTGTATCTCGTTTTGTCGATCTACAATTAAATATTACACATATTGAATTTTGTGAGAAGAATTCTTTTAAGGAATCCTCCGCCACCGACTTTCCTGACATTCGAATCAATCTTTTATTAAAGTGGATCTTACGATATTATATTTGTTCACGCGATCGATCATCTCGTTAATTCGCAAACGTATCGCAGCGATACTACTCGTCTACACGGGTATATGTTGCGCGATTTATTTAAAATAAGAATCGTTAGGTAAATAGAGAAAGAAAACGGGAGTTACAATAAATGATATAAAGGCCATTGCACGTAACAAAGTTTTAGTCATAATCGTAAGGCCGTAAGAAAATAGACCAATCACACTCGATTATTCTTCGAGCTCAAGGAGAACAATCGACTGTGATTGGTCTATTTTTTTACGGTCTTACGATTATGACTAAAACTTTGTCACGTGCAATGGCCTTAAGTTTCGCTACAAAAGTTATTCCCGAGAAATAGTTTATCTCTTTATCGACGCTTCTATTTTACTTTTCGTATCGCGCTTCGAATTTTTCATTGTAATAATATTTGTCTAAAATGTTTTCATATTAAGAGCGCGGAATAATATAGAATTTATCGGATTGTATAACTCGAGTGATGGAATTCTATGACGTATAGATCGTTTAAAAGTAACGATTCGTGAAAATTTCCACGAATTTATTTTAAAGCACGCGCTAGATATTTTCAGGAAGTAAAAGAATTCGGTTGGATACTCGCGCGGCTCTATTTGTTATTGCGTGCGGCGCGCTATTGTTTGTGTAAGCTCGACGTGTTCCCATTCGCATGTTGATGCTCGATCAAACACGTACTGCGAGCCGCTCCCGCGTTATTCGATGCTCCGATAACTATTTCCTTATCCTCGTTAGGAATCGGATGTATATCGCGCTCGGAAATTTCCAATTTAAGTATAATTTGTCTATTAGCATTCTCGAATCGATAGTGCCGAGTGATACCCGTGTGTGTATCGCCGGATTAAATAATAGAAAGCCACGATATTTATCGAGGCGGTTTATTTAACGGTGTCGTTTATTTAATTTCGCGTAGTTGGCAGGATTGCGCGCCGCGTACGATTAACGTCGGGAGTGCCGTTCGAAGTATCACGCGATTGTAATCGATCATACTCTTGCTTGAAAAGTAACGTTTAAAAGTGACGATTCGTGAAAATTTGCGCACATTTATTTTAAAGCACCCGCTAGGTATTTCGAGGAAATGAGAATTCGGTTGGCGCGGCCTTGATATTTGTTATTGCGTACATAGTCCAGTCATTTGGTAGTTTTACCTGGAAAGTTTTTCGGGAGTTTTGAAAATTGGTAATTTTATATATTTCGATGTGCTCTTTTCGAATTTCAACTTTGCCACCTCGTATCTTTGCCGCTCGCGCCGCTATATTGGAAAAATGGCGCCTAAAAGCAGTTTTTTGACAATATCTCCTTTCCGACTCATTCCACAATAAAAACATTTATATACAAAATAAAACTAGAGAAAATTTCCTACATATTATGTAATAACCTTTTTTTTCGTAAAATTAATAGTTTTGGCATACGAGCGCCGCAAAGTGTAGTTCAACACGCGTTTTGGCCTAAAAACTCATTTCCACACCACCTTGAGGTAGAGTAAGCGGCGCGTTTTTTTTACCGTGGTATCTCCACGTAGGCCTAGTCCACATGCAATTCACTATTCTAAAATTTAGCGCATTCTTCTTCGCTTCGCTGTTCTTGATGGACCAGGTGTTGCGAGTTCATCGTCATTAGTACTGATTGAAACGTCACAGACCGAAATTTCTTCCACATCATCCGCGATGGGATTATCAGTTTCATCGCAATCCTCTTTGTTCTCAATTTCATCATACGTTTGCTCGAAAATAGTCTCCGTTTCTTCCTCTTCGTCGCTATTTTGTGATGGATCTTGCGAGTTAATTATCACGGGTACCACTACAATTCGTGCATATAACTGAGCACTTTAACCCAGCCTTTCTGCATTCACAGGCTTTTTGACATCTTTTTTGACATCTTTTTTATTTATTTATTTAGTGCTCTGTTATATGCACGAATTGTAGTGGTACCTGTGATAACTCGCAAGTTCCATCACAAGATAGCGACGAAGAAGAAGAAACGGAGACTATTTTCGAGCAAACGTATAATAAAATCGAGAACGAAGAGGATTGCGATGAAAATGATAATCCCATCGCGGATGATGTGGAAGAAATTTCGGTCTGTGACGTTTCGATCAGTACTAATGACGATGAACTCGCAACACCTGGTCCATCAAGAACAGCGAAGCGAAGAAGAATGCGCTAAATTTTAGAA
>NW_020217254.1:0-3665 GCF_003070985.1 Temnothorax curvispinosus | reverse complement strand
TGGGAACACTCTGAGAACCCTCAGTAGAGGCTCGGAACACCGGACCTTCTTTTGCGTGTACCCTGGGATATTGGATGGGGTAGGCTTCGTCGAAGGCAGCAGAGAGCCGGAGATAAGACGACGTGCCGGCTCCTGTCGGAGCGCCGACTTATATACCGCGGCGCGGCGAGTTCGTTGGAAGGGAGGCCGGCGGTCGGGCGAGCCGCGTGGGGATGCTGACGCGCGCTCGCCTTCGGCGCGGATCGGCTCCTTCCGGCGGTGCCGAACTAATCGAGAATTTTTGCGTGAGAAGCAAACGAAAAGTATATCGCAATACATCTGACGGACGGAGACAATTCTTATATTAATCAGCTGAGGGAATCCCCAACATACCGCCCGCCTCGAAACCTTGGTTTCGAAATCGCATCGCTGAACTGACGCGTTGCTCGAGGCGGTCGCTAAGTTTGGGCAATTCGAATAAGTGCATAGGGCACGGTGTACGAAGTTACGCCGGCGCTTCGGCGTTTTCGATATTGATCGGTAACAATCAGATCTTTACAATGGGTTGCTTAAAATCGAACGTCGCGGTCTTTATTGTCACGACGCGTATGACGTTATCGCAGTCCGAGTTACAGAAGCGCGACTATGACCCTAAGGTGCGGGATTCGAAACGCGTCTACGATTTCAAGGTGCACGGCGCGCGTGGCCATGCGTATGAATATAGCAATATGCGCTTTATGAGATATGAGATTCCACGCCCGAACATCGGGCGTACACGCATCGGGCCCGCGTAATCCAGAACGCAATGCTTAAACGCGCGCGCAGGAGGGGAGACTCTCACGTGAGGCAGCAGTCCCATAATCGGAGTGGGAGTTGCCGCTTTTTCGCGGGCGCATGTTACGCATCGGTGGATTACGGCTTTTTCGACATTTTGCGCGCGCACACTCCACACGGCCCGGCGTACTGTAGCGAGGGTGAGCTCCGTGCCGGCGTGAAGCGACCTTTTATGAGCGTGCTGGACTAGCAAGGCAACTAGGGGGTGAGAGGAGAGGGCGATTAGGTGTTTCGCGGTTAGAGATAGCGGAGCGTGGGCTAACCGCCCGCCTAGGCGAATTAATTGATCTTCTCCGCTGGAGGCGCGGTATTCCGTCGCTAATCTCTTATCGGCGTTGAACCTGTGGTCAAGACCTCTCAACTGTCGCTCGACTGAGTGATAAGAATGGCCGATCTCAATTGTGAGACCGGTTTGGAGAGGAGAGCGACTCACGTATCGTCCGTCGGAGCGATGCCAATGAGTGGCGAGGAAGTGAGCTTCGAATTGTTGCTCCTCCGGACTCTGTGAATCGGCGCGGGGGATCTCTTCGATTTCCCTGAAGCGTCGGAGTTCCTCGTCGAGAGACGGGGAATTAGAACAGTGCTGAGCCGTGACTGTTCGAGAATGTGTTTGTGGGTCACCCGCGGGGCCAGACAGCACCCAACCGAAAACGGTATTCTGAGCGAGGGGTTTTCCGCGGGAGCCCTTTCGAATGCCATCGAGTAGCACGTTGCCGTACAGATCGGCACCTATCAGTATATCAATGGGGTCCGAGTTCGTAGGATCCGGATCCGCGAGCGCGAGATCGGCTACGTGGCCCCATTGGACGGGCGCCGTTACGGGCGACGGAGTATATTTTGTGAGACTTGGCATGACGGACGCAGTGGTCCTAAATGCGAGAGAGGTTTGGTCGATCGGAGAAATCTGAATTTCGGCCGCGTATCGACATGTTCCGGCGTCGACGCCTCCGATTGCGGAGATCGAGACGGGCATTCTAACGCGACGCAATCTTAAGCCTTGCCTCAATCGTTCGGTGATAAAGGTCATCTCTGATCCTTGATCGAGAAGCGCTCGAACGACGCGAGTACGATCGTTCGGAGATTCGGACGGGGACCCGACTCTTACCCTTGCCGTCGCGAGCAACACGGGAGGCATCGACGACACTTTCGCGCTCGAGAATAATGTCGTGATGGGCGCGGCATCGTGGATCGATGCGGTCGCGACGGAAGTATTTTCCGCGGCAGAAGTATCTTTCGCGGTGGAGGTATCTTTCGTGGTAGAAGTGTCCGAGTCGACGTGCAACATCGAATGATGCTTTTTGTGACATGTGCGGCACGAATAGTTACTTTGACATAGTTGTACGGCGTGTCTGTCGCTTAGGCAATTTACACAGCGATTTGCCTTCTTTACTGTTTCTAATCGTTGACTTGGACTTTTCTTCAGAAAGATTTGACATTTGTTTAGAAAGTGAGATGCTTTACAAAGCGGACACGAAATTGAAGAAACTCCCGATGCTGTAGCGCTGGTCGCCTTCTGCGCGCGAGCTTGTTTGTCTACATTCGCGGGATGCAATTCTTCGAGCGCGCGAGCACGAGAATCGAGGAATCGGTCGAGTTCGCTGAATGTTGGGATTCGCGCGTCATCCCCGCCTTTCAGTTTCCACGCTTTCTTAGTGGCGGGATCAAGCCTTTGCGTGACGCTATACATCAGCATGTCGCTGAGAATGTCGGAGTCGGATCGATCTAAATTCTTCAGCGACGTGATTGCGCGATTTGCTTTATCCCGAAGCTCGCTGAGTTCGCTCGCTGATTCGCGGGAAACGCTCGGCAGATTATATAACGCGGACACATGCATCTCGACTAATCGGCGCTTATTTTCGTACCTCGACTCAAGGGCCTTCCACGCAAGTTCAAAGTTATCCGCGGTTACTGGGATGCTTCGAATAGATTCAAGCGCCCGTCCGGCGAGGCTTGATGAGAGAAAATGCATTCGCGCGAATGCAGAAAGTTCGGGATTGTTAATGATGAGGGACGTAAAGCTATCGCGGAACGTCTCCCATTCTTCATATTTCCCTGAGAATGGCGGAATGTTGATGGGCGGCAGATGCGCCAGTGAAAATGAGGAGGCAGGCGGCCCATGACTGCACGCGGCGCTCGGAGCTTGGTTTGCTGTCAGAGGCGGCGGCGTTGGCGCGAGTGCCTCCAGATATTCGGCCATGTAATCCAACGTCGTCAAGTGGATGTCCTCGGCCTGATCGAACAGTTCGTCTTGAAAATACTCAAACGTGCTTCTTTTTGCTTCCGGAATGACTTGCAAGAGGGCCGAGTGAACGCGAACGCATTGCGTCCAGACTTCTTTGGAGCTAGCGATTCGCGCTCGGATTTTTGCAGCGGTGTAATTATTCCTTCCGAGTTTTTTGAAGTTATCGAGCGCTCGTGTGATGGAGTCCGGCACGGCAGTCATGTTAACGGCTGAAGGGCTGCACTGAATATCTCGATCCGGCTCGAAGGACCAATTTATGTTCGGGCGCGCAATAAACGCGTCGAACGAATCGCCGAATCCGTTCCGCGAGAACGCGAGATAATTGCGAGTGGCTTCGTTCAGCCCTTTAACTATGAGACGACCGGGGTTTCAGTTGAACGCGGACTCGATAGCTTGTTAGGAAGTTGAGTGGAAGGCCCAAAAGACAGCAATTGATTTATAACATATATAAACTTTATTCGATATATTAAAACAAAACTGACGAAACGCGAGGTATACAAATAAATTAGTGCGAATGCACTCGGCGCGCTGTGCCTTGTCGTTTTGAAGCGCGGTTTTACATAAAGTGCGAATTTACTGAGTCGCGGTTCTCTCCTAATCTATACTCTTC
>NW_020217253.1:0-2487 GCF_003070985.1 Temnothorax curvispinosus | reverse complement strand
AGGGATGCCAAACGGATTCTAAATTACGATTTTTGAACATAAAAGTGGCTATAACTCGGAAACGGCTCATTTCCGGACCTATGTTTGTATGAACTTTTTTGCATGTTTTTAGGTCCCGAATCACCTCCCGAAGTGGAGTAGGCAATTTTTCGGACACCCTGTATATGTTGCATACATGTCATTCGATGCAATGACATTATATTACGTATGATTTGATCATTGACTTGACTATGTAAACACGCATACCGTGCATAAGTATATTCATCCACTCTTTAATGCCTTATATCTCGGAAACTGTCCATTTTTGGGCTTGGTGCCTATGGACACTTTTTATCAGCATGTTATGAACTACATTATCCTACATTATTGTTAAATTTGACTGGGAGCCAAAACCCCCCATGACCGTTGCGGGGTCTTTTGGAATAATGCAATAAAATTCTGCGTTCTAAAGAATGATAATCAAGTCCGAGAAGTCTTGAAATCTGGCGTACACTCAAAATTCGAGTGATCAATCCTTCGGTCAAGTCAGTCTGTCAAATCTGTCGATCAAGTCAGTTCAAAGGTCAGTTAGTTCAAAAGAAGTTGGATCAGCCGTTTTAAATTGTCAAACTTTGACCCCAGATTCGTATTTAGTGCCCTAAAAAACCCATTAATATCAAATTTCATGAAAATCTGACAGAATTTTTATGTTGCCATTTTTGGTCCGTTTGGTGCTTGTTTTCTTGCCACTCAAAGGGTTAATCGGACACTCCTAAACTAATTAATGCATTAAAAAATTTTGCGAAATTTTACGTTTTGTCTATAGAAAGTTGTAATTAAATAATTACGTATCTGTGTACAAAATTATCCTACTGTTGTGCCGTAACCGGGAGTGTTCCGGCACAGGGTTCTGAGATTCCGGGTCGGAAAAGAAAACTCGTCGCAATGTATTAAATCACTAATTTAAATATATTTGTCTTGCTCAAATTTACAACTGTCCCATTTATTTAAATTAGATAATCGCGTTACACTCAAAAGACGCCGGGAGGTTTTAACAAGTTATTATTTTGTAACAGGTATGGTGACGCACGTACTCGTTTCGATTCTAAATTCCGACTGCCCGCCCGATCGTTCCATTCGGCGGTATTTATCATGTTGTAGTCGCGTGTCGTTGCTAACCGAGGTAGCGCTAACCTTACGCGGTCAGCGCCTTGCGCTGACTTTCGCGTCAGCGTTTTCGGTTGTCCCGGAGTTGAATGCTCCGGGTTCCCGCGTCGGATTGCATCGGATGATCAGTCGTCCGATGCAATCGTCAGTTTTATCGGCGTATGTTCGATGTGGCTTTTGTTGCTAGGGTCGGATTTCTGATCGCAGGCAACTCGGTGTTGCCAAGTACAATTAATTCTTAATACGTTGTACGCTCACAACACTACGTAATTAACCGAAATTGTACTCTAAAACAGTGGCAGCTAAAAAAATATAAGATAAAATTAAATAGTTTTTGACGTTTCATTTCCTTTTTTTATTATTATTTTTTAAATGCATTTTTTTATACATGGATACTGTTAAGGTAAGTGCATTTAATATTGCATTGGCTGTTGGCATAGATGGTAGTGGTCTATAGCGCACATATATCATTATTTTCGTTTCTATGTTCTAGTTTTTCATTGTCCTTGTACAAGCTAAGTTGACACGTGTACTTTTTTCTTGAAAATTAAAATGTTTAAAAAGATTTTTCGAAATATCACAAGTTCGTCGTTCGTCACGTAATAGCGTTGTCGACGGCTAACGAAATGTGGAAGCAGTTTGAGTCATTATACAAGAAGAAAATTCCGATTTCAGTCCACTTAATGTTACAACGTTTCTTCAAGTATAAAATGGATTCAAAAATGTCAGTAGCTGATCATGTGGCAAAAATTTAAGAAATAGCTAGCAGACACTTAAGAGATTTGTGTCAAAATGTTGTAATCTTTATCAGGTAGAAAACTTGATTAGGCCGCAAATAAACACACGTGTTTTTTTAGTTTACTTTACTTTTGTCAGATTTATTTAGATAATATCTGTTAGACTGTATAGAGAGTTAAGGCCTTCACACATAAAATCCCGTAAGGACTATTATATAAGAATGAGGATACTGAAGAGAACAATACCGGGTTCGGGATAAACTCGAATATTTACAATGTGTGTTTATAGTTCGCTGGTTGAACTCGGACTGCTCGATCAGAAGGATCAAGTAGCCAAGGCAATTTGCCTGCCTTAGCAGTTATCGAGATTCCTAGAGGCACCTGTCGATCCTTTGCGTATTTAGATACGCTCTGTACCTTATCAGATATGTGACATCTCCTCCGCCGTAATTGAAGTGGTCAATGTCTGCGATGTACTCGAAAATAGTGTCTTCTTCTTCGCCCTTCTTCCGATCCCGTCTCATCGCTCTTGCGGCACATCGCGCTCAGGACAATAGCATGTAACGGCCTAACTTTATCGAACGCGGACTGGTGTGCGGGATCA
>NW_020217252.1:0-1183 GCF_003070985.1 Temnothorax curvispinosus | reverse complement strand
CTGTGTCTAAGGCTTCTTTGAAGGATATACGCGGGCCATAATTTTCCGAAGTTGAGTCTCGCGGGGAACGGCTACCCGCGCGCGACGCGTCGGAACGTGATTGTTGTCGCGAGGCAGATAGTCGATAATCTTCCATGCTCGGATAGCGATTGTCCGAGATTGATTCGTCGAACCGTAAGCGTCGTCGCGAGGGAGAGAGTGCTTGCGCGGCATCCCGTGACTCGTTCGATTAAGTCCTAGTTTCCCGGAATTGTTTAGTCATCTCGGCTCGTTCCTGCTCCATGCCGATTCTAATTTTTTCTAATTCTTTCCTTCCTTTCTCGAGAACTTCTTGATCTCGCCTAACCCTTTCCTGTTCTTCGCGCAACCTTGCTTTTTCCGCCCTTTGTTTTTTTTCTCTTTATGGAGTATTTCGAGGTCGTGCTCCATGTCGGCCCTACGTTTTGCGAGTTCCGCCTCGCTCGGAGGCTCGGTGGACTTGGAACGAGTGTCTGGCATCGCGAATTTTCGTATCCCACCGTTGTCACCAGATTTGTGTTACGTCCCAATAGATCGCGGCGGCGAAGGGAGCGGTACTCGGATTGCTTATACGGGACTAGTCGCTTTTCGGGTTATCGAGCCAAGGGGCTCTATTTGGGGATACCTGCGACCGAGGTAATTCGCTATCCAGACGCTTGTCACCAAATCGTTTGCCCGATCCGCACCCTCACTGGGAGATTTAGATTCGGTAGTTCATCACCGTACCGTTGATTCAGAGAATTCGTCAGATATCGTTCAAACGGTTCTTCTACTCTAGTGCATGCGTAACATTCGAAAGCGGGCCGACAGTCGGCTAGAACCTTACTGCACTCGCTACACGTGGGGAACTCTATTCGCGGCCCGTATTGCACGAAGTGCCTAAGAACGCCTTCGAAATCTTGCCGGAAGGGCTGGTATTGGCCGAGCTGGCAATTCTCACAAATAATGACCCCCGTAGTTTTATTTTGAAAAAACAACGACCAGACACAGATTCCCGTCATTAACCATGCTCTGATAGGGCTAAAGGGTGAAACTACCTCCGGAGGCTGCCGATTTACTGGATGTCCGGGACACATGAACAATGGGGCGCTAAACTCTAGTTTGGGAGATGGCAATTATCGTAGATTCGCGTTCTAAATATTGGTCTCCTCCTTCGTGTTCTACC
>NW_020217251.1:0-1936 GCF_003070985.1 Temnothorax curvispinosus | reverse complement strand
AAGTTCTAGGTTTGAATCCTGGCTAAGATAATATTTTTCGCAATAATTTCTTTACAGTATTTAGATGCTTAGTATCATCGAAACGATTTAATTAGAGGGGTGGGAAGAGATTTACTACGTCAACCACAATTGTGTTTTAAGTCTGACGATTTGTCGGCTCGCAGTTTATTATGGTTGAAAAATATTATTTATTAAAAATAAAATAATTTAATACAAACATCCTGTTACGGTTCTTTGCTTTATTCTTCATATTTGAAATAAACTTTTGTTCTCTCTCTAAGATTCCCCATGCTATGTAGCCTTATCTGCCGTTTAGTAGACGTATGGTTACACCCAAAAGGTAAATGCAGTGTGGTGTTCTAGGGTTAACACTTATTTATATATATTTATAGGTATAATTATAGGTTCATGATAATTATAATTATATTTCTATTATATATTAAGATAGTACATAAATTTCAATTATTTTCAGACAATAAGAATGTATTGATAGATATACAACAAAAACTAATTGCAGAATCACCAAAGATTTTATTAAAAAAAGAAGTAAAATTTGCACCTAAGAAAAATAAAAAATCAGTATGTACATCCTCAGGTACGTATTTTATAAAGTTCCTCTAGTCTAGCCAACTTGCAGTTCTGATAAAATTGTGCGAGAGAGAAGGATATAAATTCATGCTTTCTTTTTTTTTCTATCTCTTTTCCATTTCTTTCTCTTTCTGTTTTATTTGCTTTTGCCAAGAAATGTTGCTACCATATGGCTAGACTCTGATTAGAGGGATTCTAGTATTTTAAAACAAATAATTTTTGCAAACATTTTTAAGTGGAAAAAATTAATACTTGTTTTATATAGATTTAAAAAAAATAGTATTAAAATAACAAAAAATTCAATAGCAGTATAACTTACAATTAGTGCTTACAATTAGCTAAAATTATAAAATATCAAAAAATTACTCTAAGATTATGAATCCTATCTATTTTGTGAAAGCAAATTGCAAAAATGTTTTTATAATAGTAAACTGAATACAAATATAAAGTACATCTAGAGTAATTATTTAATTATTTTTTATATTTAATATTTACTGCATATACATTTAAAGGACATAAATTTTTAATTACATTTATTTAAAAATATTGTTTTTAATCGTTTTTATTGGGAATAATATTATTTGGCTAAATCTTTTATAACATTAAAATGTTTTTTAACATTTTTGGTTTTATATTATAAGATATTTTACTGTTCGTAAAGGATACCTATATTCTACATTATGATATAAGTATTTCAGACAAAAATTACTTTATAATCTGTTTAACTTGAGTATTAATATAAATTTTACTGGTATTAGTAAATATATTTTATTTGTTTTGATTTTTTATTCTAGAATTATTTGGTCTTACTAATTTTTACAAAACAAATTATGCTTATATTATTATAAAATGTATACAACAAGAATTATAATATAAAATATTTAATAAATATAAATACTTTTAGCTTAATAATGAATATCCTATTTAAAATTAAAAAATTGAGAATAAAATAATTTATTGTTATTAAGTTATTACAAATGAATACATTTTCCTTGGTTGAGCAACAATGAAAATAAGACTTACTAATAAACTGTATCAATCCAGGATGTATTAATAATGTCATTTTCATTAGAATTTGACTTAATAGAAATGATACAATATTAACCATGATATAAAATTAGATTCTGAGATGATGGGATAGAAATATATCTGTAATTACACTAATTAGAATTTGTAAAAAATTACATTAATCTGTAAAGAATTACACTACAAGAATTACACTAAAAAATCTAATTCAGATAGGAATGCAGTATAACATTAACGTTTTTTTAACCAGTAGGTTAAAAAACATTATAGTCTAAGCAACGGGAGAAAAAAAAGGATCTACATGGAATTAAGTCGGGAAATG
>NW_020217250.1:0-7702 GCF_003070985.1 Temnothorax curvispinosus | reverse complement strand
CGCACACATGTGTGTATGTTCTGCTTTATAGAAGTTGTGATTTTCTTTAAAGCAGGGCACACACACGTAAATATTAGTCATTTATGCCTTCCAATACTCAAAATAGCTGCTATATTTTCGAAACATTTTTTGTTAATAACTTTTTAACGAATAGCGAGCGCAGGCTAAAACCTTCTGAAGGTCACTCAGGAGGGTGACCTTGACAACATACTAAAATATCAAGGTCATCCAAGGTGGTCCTCCCCATCTAAACAATTACCACAAATTTTTATATTACTTCATTATTTATTAGTTAATAAAAGAAATATTTTTATCACAAGTTTGTAATATTATGTGATTAAAATTAATAATTATAAAAGTTAATTTCTCTAATGCAGGTATATAAATGTGACAAATGTATCTATAATATATTATATAAATAATATATCTATATTACAAATATATAAATAATATATCTGTTTGCACAAGCTCGCGCACAAGCCTGAACTCTAGATTTAGATGAGGAAGGACAAATAATAAAGAATCCGTTTATTGAGAGAGAGATTGCATTTAATAAATTTAAGTAATTTGAAATGACTCGAATGGGCAGAACTAGACAAGAATACCAACATTTGTTGCATAGGAGAAGGGAAACTGCCCGAAAACCTTCCCAGTATTCGTGAACAAATTATTACATAGATGATATAACATATAATTAAAATACAATAAATGCATAAAACACACAAAAGAAACAAATCAATAATTATTATAGTACAGTCCTTTCCTTGTATTGATGACAAAATAAAAGTTGAATTCACTGCTTTTCTTCGTTATATAATCAGGTTAATCATAAAGGAAATATTTATAGTACGTAATCTCATAGTTTCTATTGACGTAGTCAAAATAAAAAGAATCATGTAATTTCAGGAGAGGACTGTTCAACAAATAAAGCAAATCAATCAGAATATAAGTTTGGTTCAAACATCATTGAAATAGTTATTGAATCAATGTATCAATCTTTGAGTTCTGAATATCAATTACTTTTCATTGGCCTTTTACAATTTATCATATATAACAATTTGCTCTAGAACAAATAATTCTCTTTCAGCAAAATCATGTATTCAGCACAAAAAAAATAAAGTATAATAATTTCTCAATTTATCGTATTCATAGGCCTTATAGTTTTGATCGACACATTAATTCACTTTATTATGAATATAACGCAAAATACTTAGTAGAATAATTATCAAGTTTATGAGAAGTAATTCTTATAGAAACGCACGGAATGAATAATCGGTAGTTTGATAATAACGCAAGATACTATTTATAGACTTCGCAAGGAACGCAGTTTCATTTAATACTTCTTACGAGTAAGTGTAAAGAATGTTCGCAAAGTAACCTAATGAACAATAAGAAAATTGTCTGATTAATAAGAAAGGAACAATCGCACAAATAAGAAATAAAGTCTTTCCTTTTACTTGTCACGAAAATGGTTGCAACCGCACAATTAATGATTTTACTTTAGACTGAGCTCAGTATTACAAATGACTCGAAATAAATTTACATCAAATGAGTTAAACTTGCTCTTTGAATTTAGCAAGTTGCCAAGTTGTAACCGTCAGGGGTTTAATTATCCCTTGCGGATCCCTTGAGTAACGTTAGGTGAAATTCTAACGCCCGTGCTCAAACGGTTACCTTTGAATTAATGATTTTAACCTTTAGTATATCTGAGTTTTTAGATGAATTTGACCTTGAGTATATATGAGTTCCTCGATGACTTCTAGTATCCAGCACGAAAGGCTTTCTCGAACATTCCAGAAATGGCTTCCTTCCTTCCTTCCACGTGCCGGCATGGCTCGCCGGGACTGATATTCCTGGATTCCTCTCGGTGATGATCGCAGTTTAACGTATCTCTCGTTGAGTCAGATATTTAAAGCAATTAATCACAATACGAAACACGTAGAGATAATTCACAACTTAATAACTCGATACTCAAAATATGATGCAATTCTATCGCGAACTTAACAACAGTGCACGATGTGTCGTGCACGAGATCTGGGTAACGAATGCTCGCTCGGCCGGGCTGCGCGCCCCTCCTAACATGCTCAAGCATGCGCGGTAAACAGGCGCTTCGCCGCCTGGGACGCAACGTTGTCGGCGCCGCTCGCGCGCCTTTTCCGAGAACTACGTAGAATGCGCGGCAACCTATTGTATTACAACCGCCACAGATGGCCGCAAAAAGAATAATACAATCTCTCTCTCTCTTTCTCTTTCAACTTCAAACAATATCTATATTAAACAAAATTTTAGCATGTAATAATAGTAATAAGAACGGAACAATTGTTTTTTAATATTTTATTTATTTAGAATTACTTGGCACAAGTTCAGTTTTAAAAATTTTCCCTTTTTTGGCACCGTGCCAACTAAACACCACCGCAACTTCATTTGAGATTATTTGTCTTAGTCCGAGAGCCCGCGACAAAATCATTGTATTATCTTATTCACCGCCATATTAATAGAATTAGTTGTTTTAATCGAGTAAGAAAGGTACATAGTATTGCCGAGGTCGTTTGGCGGGACATAGATGCAGAAAATTATAACAAACATGTAACTTTCGAAAGTGTTCTTGTCAAATCTTATTCACCTTGAAACTTGTTTGCTAGTTAGTTTTTAATAGATAATTTATGAAAAAACGTTTCTTACATCTGGCAAGCGGGACAAAATTGTTCTTACAGGTTGTAAACAATGTAATATTTCACGAGGGTGATGTCGAATATTATTCACTTTGAAATTTATATGAGAGGTAAGTTTGAACTATAAATAATACAAAAAAAAAATTCTTACGGCTTGAACGCGAACCAAACGAGTTCTTACACTGCTCTGAAACTAAAAATTAAGAGCGCCCACGACGCTCTTTTGCTGCAGTGCGCACACGGTAATTTTCCTTTAATGTTCCTCTTCTAAAAAGAAGATGTGAAGTTTATTGTTGTCGCTTTTCCGCGATGCCGATTGGTTCTCTTGCTGCGCTTACTTCATTTGCAGCTGTTCATTGTATATTTTGACAGTTGTGTGTATCAAGAAGTTAATAATGTTAAAGCTAAATAGCGCGCGCGAAACGCAAATCAGATCCTATAACACATTAAAAATACATGGTAAATACAAATACAAAAGGTGGCAAAATAAAAATGGTGGCAAAATAATGGCAAAATATACGGTACAACAAGTATTTGTTAATAAGTGCCTGATGTTTCGGGAAACTCCGGATCCCAAAAACCTTTAAAAAGATGTATTATACATAAAACATAAAAAAGTGATAATCAAATAAAATACTATACCTTCTGGTGTATTTGGTCGCTCATATTTGTGTCGATGTCGCGAGCATTGATTCTTCCGTTTTTGTAATTCTTCTTTTGAGAGTGACAAACTCTTGTAATACTAAAAATCAAATATCATGAATTACTTTTTTATGAGAAAAATACTTATATTAATATTAATATTTTTTTCTTTTTATTTATACTTATGTTAATTTATTTATATATCTTTTTTATTTAATTAATATATTTTATATAACTATACCGTTAATATTGCATTACTTCTCTGCATTCCCAGCAATCTTGGCCGTTTAGCTTTGCTCTGTCACCTTTATATTGCATGTTAAACTGCTTTGAAATGTTCTTTCTTTTTGACCATCTGTAAATAATGTTTTTATTGCATATATAAAAGCAACTTACACACATTACCACGATTGTTAAGTAATATTTACACGTTAAACTTATCCAGTAACATCTTTTTTTTAGGAGGCTTGTTTTCTGTGTCATTCTTTAAATTATCCATGTAATATGTTTGCAGCTTGCTTTGCAGGCAGATAAAAAGGTTTGTCTTCGCAGGCAAAGTCATTTATATTTTGAATAATTACTTTATCTTTTTGTACTTTATTTATTAATAATTCATTTTTTTTTAACTTTAATCTGTTTTTTAATTTGAATATCATTCTTGCTATGCATTTTTATTGGTGAAAGACAATTTATATTAATGTTATCCTTCAATGTATTAATAACTGCAGTATTCATCAAGGCTTTATCATCTTCTATTTATGTTGAAGTATGTTTAGGTGAAGAACATAATCCAAAATCTATACGTTATACAGGAATTTTCCTCTTCAGTTTTAAACACTGTTTGATTTTAGACGCATTACTTCTTTGCATAGGACTAGGATAGATCACATCTTCGAAAATTTTACTATTAAAGTGTGCAAGAACTGTTTTGTTCACTAGTGTTGTAGCACTGTTTTCAGTAACAGTTGCATTTTCAGTAGCATTTGGTCTATATTGTTTCGGTCTCTTTCTTAAAGAGAATATTGATGAACTTTCTGACTGATTGTTTTCATCGGTACTTTTAGGCAAAGATTTATATGCATTCAATAAACTAGCTTCCGTATCGGAATCTAATTCCAATAATGACACACTATTACTTTCTTTCACTATAGCGTTATTCATAGCTTCATGCTTTGTTTTCCTTTTCGTACAAGGTGTATTTAACCGCCATTTCAGATAAAAAATGGCTACGAAATTACAAATAAATATTAATAATTAATTGATGAATTAAAAAAAGTAGAAGAAGAATGCTTCAAAACATTTATAGTTAAGTCCCGAGTTAAGCGGATCGCAATCATAAAGATATAGACAGATATATACAGATACCGCTATTCCTCTTAATGGCAGATTTTTTAGAACATTTTAAGACGAAAATCCTAATATAAAAATGTCGAGGCTACAATAGTTTTTAAATGGAAATTTCCATTTAAATATATAGATGTGTGTATATATATATATATATATATATATATATATATATATATATATATATTAAGGTGGTCCTTATTTACTCGACAAAAAAATTTTTTTAATTTTTTTGCGGCACCCCCTAAAATGTTTCCAATTCACAAAAAAATAATCCCTGCCAAAGTTTAGCTTGATCAGATAACGGAAACTCGTGCCCCCGGCTTTTTAAACATATGAATTGCCTTGTATTAAACTGTTTACACAATTAACATTGATTTTTAAAGTGTATTTTCCACAAAAATCGGCCTAGAGGACTTATCTTTTTTATTTAACATGTGTGCCTTGCTTTTCTGCACCGTTTGAGACCTTATATGTCTTATTTAAACAATTAGGTAAATTATTAATAACTAAAAATAAAAGTAAATAGTTATTGCATTTATTGCATCTTGACATAGTTGGGAGCCCCTCGGACCCTTATTCTAGGAGGGGACCTGAGGAGACTTAAGGGGGGAAACCACTGTGACGGCCGGAAAAAAAATGCTATTTTCGTGAATTTTTTTTCACAAGAAATAATAAATTTAATAAAATTGGTTTTTTATTTCTTTAAAGTACATATATTGAATATATTGCAAAAAAATCGTTAAAAAATATTAATATTTGCGCCTTTAGCGTGTGGTACCGTGTACCTTCGCAAAAAAATTGTGGGTGCGCGGGCGCTCATGTTCCGTCAGAACGGGATGTCAAAAATAAAAAAATTTGGTGTTATTTTAAACTTATACGAATTTAGTTTCAGTTAAGCGCACGGATTTTTTGAAATATTAGTCTTTAACAAAATAGCGCAGTTCTAAAAAAAAAGTTCAAAATTCAACCGAATTCAGTTTTTTAATTGTTTTTTAAAAACTAAATGTCCAATAAAAAAATTGTGCGCTTAACTGAAGACAATTTTGTTATAAACATTCTGTCCAAATTTCAAGTCATTCGGATAAAAATTGGCCGAAATACGCGAGCGCCCAGGTACAAAATTGTAGTTTTGAGAAAAGCGCGTTTAAAGTTTTACAACTGAATATTTTATATAGAGTAATAGAGTAATCTTTTAATATTTGTTCTTCTTTTGGCTCTAAACATACTACTATAACTCTTGTAGTCCATACATAATTTTTTCCAGTCGATCAAGCAATAAATGCAATAACTATTTATTTTTATTTTTTAGTTATTAACAATTTACTTAATTGTTTAAATGAGACGTATAAGGTCTAAAACGATGCAGAAAAGTAAGACACACATGTTAAAAAAAGAAAAGTACTTTAGGCCGATTTTTGTGGAAAATACGCTTTAAAAACCAATGTTGATGGAATAAATAGTTTAATAGAAAACTCAAATGTTTAAAAATCCGGGGGCACGGGTTTCCGTTATCCGATCGAGCTAAGCTTTGGCAGAGATTATTTTTTTAAGAATTGGAAACATTTTGGAAGGTGCCGCAAAATAAATTTAAAAGTCGAAAAAAAATATATATAAGGACCACCCTAATATATATAATATGTATTGGTTTATTGTCTATCCCCGTAGGGTTTACAAGGTTTTTTTTCTGAGAAACGTACCCAAACCTCTACAAACAGAAAAACAACCCCTTCATCCTGGCCATCCTTACATTTTTTCCTCCCTCCCCGTTTCTCCCCTCACCCCCTCTTGTCTTCGTCGCTCTGCCTCGATCCTCCCTGTCTCGCCTCGCCCCCTTCGTCCTACAGCCCCTTCCTCTTGTCCTCCTTCTCGTCTGAAGTCATCAGGAGTTTCTCCTCCATCCCTCTCGTTAGTTCGCCCTCCTCCACCCGCTCGGCGTTTCTGCTTTCCTCCATCCTTCTTTCTCATCTCCCCTCCCTCTCTCTTCTCTCTCTGTCCCTCGCTTCCACCGACCTGTCCTCGTCTTCTCCCAATTTGGCTCCTTACCTCCTCATTTCTCCTTCTCAACCCTTATAATCAAGTTCCTCCTTCTTAATTCCTCCCCTCCTTTCTTCTTTCCATCCTACCTCTCTCTTACTCTCCTTTCTTCCAATGGCCCTCGTCCTCGTCCGTATCCATACCCTCGCCTCCACCGCTTTATCCTCGTCCATCTTCACCCTTCCTACTCCCCTCCCTTCTCCTTGCCTCCAAAGTCCAGCTCACGCACGCTCGTCACCTCCTCTCCTTCCTCGTTCCACTTCTCCGTCGCCTTCTCTCCTTTTCCTTCCATCACCTATCTATCTGTCCGGCCCCTTCAATCGTTCGATCCATCGATCTGTCGAGACGACTCCCTACTTCGTTCCGCACCTGCCGCACCACCATCGACAAACCCTCTGTCTCGACAGGTCGATCGATCGCCCGATCGATACTCCCTGCTACCAACTTGCTCAGCTCCCTCGTCGTGTAACCCGGGCTGTTACCTCCGTTCCATCAATCCCGCCCTTCTCCCTAACCTCACTTTCCACATGCCTTTTCACCAACGTTTCCCGTCTCCTCCAGACCACCTTCCGTTTCACCTCCATTTTCCCGTCTTCCTTTCACACTCCCCTATCTACCCCCTTCAATCAACACCTTCCTCACCTTTCAATCTCTCCCTTCATCTCCTTTCACTCTCCTACCACTTATCCACCTGTTCCCCCGCCGAGGGCTACGGAGGAACCCCTAATATATATAATGTATGTACAATGTATATATATGTACAATATATGTATATATATACAGGGTGAATCTTAATGGATGCACCAACTTTTTACCATAGGAGATGAGTTACCGACCGCAACTGTAATCAACCGAACGATCCATAGGTGACACCAGCTTGAATCGACCGCTTCGATCGACGAGTCCGAGATGATGTACAGGCAAGTTAAAAACTGTGAATCAAATAACGTATATCGTATATACATACTTTTCTAATATATCCAACTGTCTTACGCATTTTTCTTTTT
>NW_020217249.1:0-1398 GCF_003070985.1 Temnothorax curvispinosus | reverse complement strand
ATGGGGCATGTAAAGATGTAATGCGCCAGAACGGCCCCGTTTCTCAGAACCGCCACCTCCTTGACGACAAATTTGATCCCGACGACGAAACCTTGCAGGTCGACGAACGTTGGTGCAAACATGAAGAAATATCTCTCTTTCTTCGATGCGTGAATCGAGAGGAATAACGCGCGTTTCGCGACACTCTGATTTTTATATCCTGCTTCCCTCTTTTTTCCCCTCTCATAAATTTGTATCGGGAGTTAAAGAGAGAAAAAAATTTTCGTCGACGTTGCCGCGAACACTCAGACTATTTTGCACACTACGTTGGTCAACGGATTGTACTCGATCACGCGATCGTGTATGATGAGTCAGTACGCGGAGGTATTCGGCGGTACGTTCTACATGCAATCGAATTCTAGTCTGACATCCACGGTGGCGTTTTTGACGGATTCGTTTTGTCGAGAGCAATCAATGATCACAAACGGGCCGTTATGTAGAAAAGTTGAAACGGTAAGACTCGGCTCGAGATATTCGTATCCGTAATAGCCCTTGCAGAAACGCGCGTACATATCGTACAGAATCGCCCATCTGTGTTTACCAAAGTCCAAATTCAAATCGTCGTACGGATAGACTTCCGAGTTTAGGTAGAGTTTCACGTTGGTCAGTTTGCAGTCGTCGAATCGGCTCGTGTCCGCGGACATGACGTTCTTCCGACCCGTTTGCAAAGCGAAGACGACGTATCGCGGTTTCTCGAGCTGAGTTGCGGTCTTAATGGCCCACGAGTGCTTGGTCGTGTCTGCAACAGGGGATACTCGTACAGATCCCACAAACGGAAACCCATACTTAGATATCGTCTGTTTTCCAAGGCGCGCAGCATCGACAGTTTGTTGACCTCGCTCAATACCACGTGAGGCATTCGCCACTGTATCTTGAGTAGTTTGACAGTAGGCTCCAACGCGAGACTTCCCAACAGACAATTGTTGTCGGTGCGCGATCGTATCAAGATTAATTCGTGACGAGCGTTGATCACCACGCGTTTGTAATCCTCGCAAAATCCCAGTAACAGGTTGAGCGGTACGCAGAAATTGAAGTATCCGTTCGCGTTATTATGCGGTTCCCAGCCCGCGTTTCGCAGAATCACGCTTCTGTCGTAGTTCTTGAGCGTGCTGGTTATTCCTACGTTTCTGCAGTGATCAATCTCCACACCGTCGAGCTCGTATCGAATTTCATCGAACATGAACGCGACGCAATTATTCCCCAATACCACGTTATCGGCTTGGCCGGCTGCTCTGGTCACCGTCAATGTTCCTTCGACGTAGAGAAAACTTTCGCACGGCAACGTATACAATTCCTGCTGTTGTATAGGTATTCGTATCTCGTCGCTATACTCGAACGTTGTGTTGGCGTACGGGTTGT
>NW_020217248.1:0-2638 GCF_003070985.1 Temnothorax curvispinosus | reverse complement strand
ATCGTCCAGTACAGAAGAACAGACACCAGCATCGTCCAGTACAGAAGCTATCATGTTACAAATGTAAGTTATAAATTACTGTTCCCATCAAGCACAAAGTATACCCAGCAAATAAGAACCGTATATGTGTCAGTAATATAACATCGATATGTAATGTCAGCTCAACCATATTTACACAGTTACATAACAAACCACATAAATGTGCTGACATTACATATCGTTATTATATTACTAATACATAAATATATATAGTTCTGGTTTGCTGGGTGTAGTTTTAAAAGTAGCACTATATAGTTTTATGCTTTCAGACGTCGTCTAGAAGCCCAGGTAGCCGCACTGAAAAAACCAAAAGACGATAAAGAACTCATGGAACAAAAAATGACGGAGTTATTGGGAAAAATGTTTAGTCCAGGACAAATACGGATGATATTGAATCCTTCATTGCGGAAAATAAAGTGGTCTTCTGAAGATATCGCACGTGCTATATCCTTGCGATGTGTCAGCCCAAAGGCATATCGTTATATGAAGAATGTTTTGCAAATGCCACTTCCAGGCCTTTCAACACTAAGAAGGCAAATCGAACGAATCGATCTTTGTATCTCCTCTTAGCTGTGATGTCGAAGAGTCCGTGTTAACAGATATGCTTGCGTCCTATGTTGACGAAAAAGTTACTACTATAACTAGTTATGAAGAAGAAGAGATATGTTTTGATGAAGCATATGAACCTTCTGCGTTGGATTCGTGCGCAATTATTCCAAGTTATGAGGAAGAACAGTTGTTACAGAAATTAGAAGATTTTAATATTAGCGAGGCTATCGAAGAAGAGGGTTTAAAATATATAGCCGGATACGTAGCATTTAGATTTAAAAGCACAGATAAAACATTAGGTATTGAAACGCGCCAATTGGAAACAACGGGTGACCAAGATTGGCTGCAAGTTATTTCGCGAGGAAAATGTATGTATCCGAGTGACAAATTATTACAATGTGCTCGTATAATGAATATTGAGTTTGCTAAATATCACGGATCCAGTTTGAATAAAGAAAATCTTATATTTCAAAACTTAGCAAAAATAATAGAACCACAATTGAAAATTAAAATACCGAGAGAGGCATTACTATGCCTCATTAGGACTAGGACATATATTAGGCTGCGCGAAATGAACCGAGCGATTGCAATCGCAAATCACAGGCAAAAAAGAAGAAAGATGTCAAAATTTACTAATAAAAAACCTGTATATTAAATATTTGCATTTATTGTTATTTGATCTTTTATCTGCATCTTTCCTCTGCATATATAGTTCTTTATGTCGTACGCCACAATATATTTTTGTTTTGCGTCTCAGCTGACAATTCTTTTCCAATCGTTTTCCGACCAGTTTTGATTAAAACTAATAATTCGCAGAATTTTAATAATAAATGACTGGAAATTAAAATCTCGTTTTATGTGAAATTTTTCCGTACGTCGCAATGATTTTTATTCAATGCACACAATTCTTTTTTTCTTAATAATAATAATATTTTCTGTAATATCATATATTTAGACAAATCCACATAAAATAATTATAAAATTCGTCAAATAACAATAACGTTTCTAACATCTACAACGAGAGACAAATTCGGGAAACGATGAGCGTTTATCCGTATGTCACGTGCGTTTTTTTATATTTATATATTTTTGTTCATATATATTTATTTATTTATAAAACAGAATTTTCTCTCACATAAATGATCAACATTATTTTGTATTCACATATTGTCCGCTCAAAATGCTTTTATAAATGACTATTATAGATTCGCTGCTTAAATGTGCCGCTCAGTGTGACGTAAGGTTGGAAAAGTCGCTGATTGGCTGGGTTCGGAAATATGCGCAAGAGCATACCCTTGTATTTCTACCATGCGATATCCTTGTGCCTGTCAAATGGATGATAATGGCAGCGACGATGGTTGATACGATGGTGCAGAGCAATGGCTTTCAGACAAAAAAGAAAGAGGACATCGAGAATAAGGACAACTTGTGGTACGTGCCGTAGCCCGCGCGACGTTAACCGTAATATATTGAGATCACGCCGCGAAACGGCCGTTTCGTTTTTTGAGAGAATGAGAGCGAGCATGAGATGCGCTCTTCGCGTGACACATCTTTGCTGCGTGAGAAAAATTACGCGTTTGACTCGATCGTGCCTCACTCGACATTTATCGTATGCTTTGCAGGTCGTCTATCCTGGCGGAAGTGCAAAACAGCGGTAACAACAAGCTGCCGTCGAACAAAAACGTCCTCGTTCTAGGTAAAATACTCGGCACGGGTCCCCGATCGCTCGATGTAGCACGCATATTAAGTAGCTATTCCGTTGCTTGACGCGTGTGTCATCGGCAGGAAAAAGCGCTTTGTCGTCATATCCGTGCCACTTGCTCGTAGGAGACAAATCCGTCCTCTCGTCGCGATTATTTCATTTATACGCGTGTGACATTTTGTCGAAGCGCGTAAGGTTATATCGACAAGATGCATTCTGCATGCTGTCTGCGTTCAGTTATGCTCATACATTTAGAGCACGTTGTATAAAGGAACGTATCTGTCTCCTTCGACAAATTATTAACGGCAAATATAATACACAGCAATAATTTGGTAAATGTTACGTTTT
>NW_020217247.1:0-3184 GCF_003070985.1 Temnothorax curvispinosus | reverse complement strand
TTATATGTAATAATATTAATCATTGTAAGAATATTATGAATTTTTTTTTTTACATGCATATGTACATATTTCGTTTATTGTATTCCGTGTATCGCAATTCTGGAAGCGCCTCCCAAGATCTACGACGTGACCAAAGACAAGAGTGAGAGTAGGGACAGGCGGTTCTACAACACTTTCCTTTTCGATCTCTGTAAGGAGACCATCGTGGAGGTCTATCGAGCAGACGACGAGAAGCCTGGCCCGAGCTGGACGAAGCCGAACGTGACGATTAAGTCCACGATAAAGATGCCGAAGAACGTCGAGGACGTGATTGAGTATGTTAACAAGGAGGTCGCTACGCTGTTTGATGTCAAAACGAAGCTGCAGTGAGAAAATGTGCATAAGAAAATAGACCTTATGCTTACGCATTATGCGTTGTGCAAAAGTGTGTGCTTAATTGGGATTGGCGGTCGTGACGTCACAAGGCAAAATGGCCGGAGAGAGTAGGTCACTTGTCACTCTACAATACGACGTATGTGCTTATTCCCTGAACCGAATTTTTACCAAAAGTATATGAAATAGGGGTAAATTTTTCCGGGGTGTTCCACTATGTGTATAGTTTTTTGTTACCGATTTTCTGGAAACCGGTTTTTCTAATTCTTTTAATTGAAAAATTGGAAGAATAAAAAAAATCGGTTTCCAGAAAATCGGTAACAAAAAACTATACACATAGTGGCACTCTCCGGAAAATTCTATCCCTATTTCATATAGTTTTGATAAAAATTCGATTCAGGGGTTTGGGCTGGGCGTTGATGAGTCAGTCAGTCAGTCAGGACATTTTTCTTTATATATATAGATTTCAGTAATTAAAATGAGACTGCCCATAAGTGAAATATGCAATTTTACCAATTCGACGCCTTCATGCCGCAATTCGATTTATTTATGTGGCAGCCAGCGACCTACTCTTCTATACTATTATATAAAATTTTTACGGGTGGTGTATGTTGGGCCGTTTTTAACTTAAAAACTATTGGACCGAATTTTTATCAAAAGTATATAAAATAGGGGTAGAATTTTCCAGAAAGTGTTATAGAGTGCGTAGTTTTTTGTTACCGATTTTCTAAAAACCGATTTTTTTAATTTTTCTAATTTTTACGAGTAAAAAAAATTAAAAAAATCGGTTTCCAGAAAAGAGATAACGAAAAACTATACACTCTATAGCACTCTCCGGAAAATTGTACCCCTATTTTATATGGTTTTAATACAAATTCGGTCTAATAGTTTTTAAGTTAATTTATTTATGTGGCAGCCGGCGACCTACTCTTTTTAGTTCTGTTTTCGCCACCAGATAGCGTATCGCAGTTTAGCCATTCCCAATACTTTACGCTTAATACTTTACGTGGTACAGTGTTGCGAAAACATATTGCAACATACTGTATACAACTAAATCTTAATGATATGGAAGTATCGGATCTTGCCACACTCATGGGGCATTCCGAAAAGACTCACAAGGATCATTATCGACGGCCGTTAGCAACCAGAGATATATTGCAATATTAAATATAATAATATTGAAACTGTTAATACGCTACAACACACACACACACAATCTTTTTCGTATTACGCTGTGTTTTTTTTGGCAGGAGCACTGATCTCTGTACAAATGTTTAACAAACGACGGGCAGGAGAAATTGAACGCATTCTTATCAGAGATTTTTAAAATTATAAGAGTTAATAAAAACATGTACACACATACAGCGATCTGTATAAGTCATTATCAAAAGAGCACAAAAAGATTGCTGACAAATATATTAGATTCTCAAATATAAAAAAATAGGCTAATTAAGAACCAGACGCGGTAAATGTTATTTTTAACTCTTTACATATTTCCTACCTTAGTAAACTGTGCGCCGACTAAATTATCAGACTTGCAACACAGCTCCAGTTGAAGCAGTAAAATCCCCTCCCCCCTTATTACTCTAACCGGAGCTGTGTTGCAAGTCTGACAATTTAGTCGGAACGCAGTTTACTAAAGTTGAAAATGTATAAAAATTTAAAAATAACATTCGCGAAACGTTTACCGCGCCTGACTCTTAATTAGCCTGTTTTTCTTATATTCGTGCATTTCCGATGAAGCCTATACTTTTATTAGCATGTTGCAACATATTGTACACAACTACATTTTATCGAGGTGTCGGATCTTGACGTTTTGTCGCTTATGACGTTATAAACCAAAGACGTGGTGAAAGATCAGAAGCCTTATAATAATATTACTCTTTGGTTAACATCGGGGATCCAATATCGAACACTTTCAACCTGCAAAAAGATTGTCCGTTAATTTTAGATTGTAACGTAGTAATATATCTGTATTGTGTTATTTTGTTTACTATACAGGCTGCGTTCCGATATTCACTACCAGTACTGAAAATCTATAGGCTATGCCACGTACACTATAAATTTTCAGTACTGGCAGTGAATATTGGAACGCTGCCTGTATAGTAACCAAAATAATACAAATTAATGTACATTATCAAAATCTAGATAATACATACATAAAGAGCATTTTGCATATTGTATGTTATATATTCAAATCTTCGACATTAATACTATTCCTTCTAATATTACAATTTTTAATAGCCCCGTTATGTTACAAAATTCAGTTATTTTAATGATCAGAATTTTCGTGCGACAACGGAAACACAATGCATCTCGTATCATATTTTCGAGGTTCAACTGAATTTGAGATCGAACGTTCGGTGTTACTTCGCCACGTGCTGTTAAGCAAGGTGGTGATTTTAATAAACGTTGCGCTACTCGGTTGATGTCATCTTTAGATATTCCATCTGCAAGCTCGTGTTTTTTTATGAATGTTATGGAAGAACCGGATTGTTGTGTTATTAAATTGCAAAAAGCTTTGCAGCTTACTAATAGCTTGCATGAAGTATTCAGGCCGTTTTCTGGTGCCAGTCGCCAGGACCAATGTCTCCGAATACAACGAGTCGTTGTTTCAGATTTATAAGCAGCATCGACAGCAATTCCTTCTTTGCTCTCTATACAAAGAAAAAGATTTTCCAAGATGTAATCATCGATTAAGACAATGATTTAGTAAAAATCAGATTTTAAATTGTATATAATAATTGTAAACATGCTGTTATAACCTTAGAACATATAGAAATGGAAGCGGAATGCCTATTGTTTTCGGAAG